>NC_069502.1:350022759-350252265 GCF_027579735.1 Bombina bombina
GTTGGTGCCAGACGGGATGGTCTGAGTATTTAAAAAAACTTCTGATCTACTGGGATTTTCACGCACAACCATCTCTAGGGTAAACAGAGAATGGTCGCAAAATGAGAAAATATCCAGTGAGCGTCAGTTGTGTGGACAAAAATGCCTTGTTGATGTCAGAGGTCAGAGGAGATGGGGAGACTGCTTCGAGATGATAGAAAGACAACAATGGCCTCTATTTAACAAGGCGTCAACTTTCTTGCATTTGACGGCACCAATACGCTCGCCTAAGATTGCCTAACATCGCTGCCGCAGACCTGAATACGCTCTCCAAAATTATCAAGAAAGCTGTCAAAAAGCTGCACACCAAGTATGGAGCTTTTTCGCAGCTTTCTTGGTACCCTGTCACTAAACACCCACACTATACTATACTGTTTACCCCCTATACCGCCACTCCCGGACTCTGCCGCACCTACCCCTAGACCACCGCTCCCGGAGCCCACCGCAACTCTAATAAAGTGTTTAACCCCTAAACCACTGCTCCCGGAGCCCACCGCAAATTGAATAAAGTGTTTAACCCCTAAACTGCTGCTCACGGACCCGCCCCCACCTACATTAAATGTATTAACCCCTATTCTGCCCCCCCTACACCGCCGTCACCTACATTAAATTTATTAACCCTTAATCTGCCCCCCCTACACCGCCGCCACCTACATTAAATGTATTAACCCCTAATCTGCCCCCCTACACCGCCGCCACCTACATTAAATTTATTAAGGAAGCGCTTACTCATAGATACATCTATGAGTAAGCGCTTCCATACGCGAAACATGTTCGATGGCTAACACCCTTTTTGTATTGTTGTGCCTTTTGTCATTTTAATGGAATACATTTTTCTTTTTTACCTGTTGCTCAGCAGCCTTCCATTTCTTCATTTATTAAATTTATTAACCCCTAAACCTAGTCTAACCCTAACACCTCCCTAACTTAAATATAATTTAAATTAATCTAAATAAATATTCCTATCATGAAATAAATTATACCTATGTAAAATTAAATACTTACCTATAAAATAAACCCTAAGCTAGCTACAATATAACTAATAGTTACATTGTAGCTATTTTAGGACTTATGTTTATTTTACAGGCAAGTTTGTATTTATTTTAACTAGGTACAATAGTTACTAAATAGTTATTAACTATTTAATAGCTACCTAGTTAAAATAAATACAAAAGTACCTGTAAATAAAACCTAACCTAAGTTACAATTACACCTAACACTACACTATAATTAAATTAATTCCCTTAATTAAAATAAATGAATTACAATTAAATAAAATGAACTAAATAGAAAAACCCCCCACTAAATTACAGAAAATAATACAATAATTACAAGAATTTTAAACTAATTACACCTAATCTAATCCCCCAAATAAAATAAAAAAGCCACCCTAAATAATATAAATTCCTACCCTCTACTAAATTACAAATAGCCCTTAAAAGGGCCTTTTGCGGGGCATTGCCCCAAAGTAATCAGCTCTTTTACCTGTAAAAAAAATACAATACCCCCCCAACATTACAACCCAACACCCACACACCCAAGCCTACTCTAAAACCCACCCAATACCCCCTTAATAAAACCTAACACTACCCCCTTGAAGATCACCCTACCTTGAGACGTCTTCACCCAACCGGGCATAAGTGGTCCTACAGACGGCCAGAAGTCTTCATCCTATCCGGGCAGAAGAGGACCTCCAGACGGGCAGAAGTCTTCATCCAGGCGGCATCTTCTATCTTCATCCATTCGGAGCGGGTCCATCATCAAGACATCCGACGCAAAGCATCCTTCCAGGCCGATGACTACCCAACGAATGAATATTCCTTTAAATGACATCATCCAAGATGGCGTCCCTTGAATTCTGATTGGCTGATAGAATTCTATCAGCCAATCGGAATTAAGGTAGGAAAAATCCTATTGGCTGATGCAATCAGCCAATAGGATTGAAGTTCAATCATATTGGCTGATCCAATCACACAATAGGATAAAGCTTGCATTCTATTGGCTGATAGGAACAGCCAATATAATGTGAGCTCAATCCTATTGGCTGATTGCATCAGCCAATAGGATTTTTCCTACCTTAATTCCGATTGGCTGATAGAATTCTATCAGCCAATCGGAATTCAAGGGACGCCATCTTGGATGACGTCATTTAAAGGAATATTCATTCGTCGGGTAGTCGTCTGCCTGGAAGGATGCTCTGCGTCGGATGTCTTGAAGATGAAGACTTCTGCCCGTCTGGAGGTCCTCTTCTGCCCGGATAGGATGAAGACTTCTGGCCGTCTGGAGGACCACTTCTGCCTGGTTGGGTGAAGACGTCTCAAGGTAGGGTGATCTTCAAGGGGGTAGTGTTAGGTTTTATTAAGGGGGTATTGGGTTTGTTTTAGAGTAGGGTTGGGTGTGTGGGTTGTGGGTTTTAATGTTGGGGGGTGAATTGTATTTTTTTTTACAGGTAAAAGAGCTGATTACTTTGGGGTAATGCCTCGCAAAAGGCCCTTTTAAGGGCTATTTGTAATTTAGTGTAGGGTAGGGATTTTTATTATTTTGTGCGGCTATTTTATTAGGGGGAATAGATTAAATGTAATTAGTTTAAAATTCTTGTAATTTTATTTTCTGTAATTTAGTGGGTTTTTTTTAACTTTAGTTAATTTTATTTAATTGTAATTAATTTATTTTAATTTAGGGAATTAATTTAATTATAGTGTAGTGTTAGGTGTAATTGTAACTTAGGTTAGGTTTTATTTTACAGGTACTTTTGTATTTATTTTAACTAGGTAGTTATTAAATAGTTAATAACTATTTAATAACTATTGTACCTAGTTAAAATACATACAAACTTGCCTGTAAAATAAAAATAAATCCTAAAATAGCTGCAATGTAACTATTAATTATATTGTAGCTAGCTTAGGGTTTATTTTATAGGTAAATATTTAGTTTTAAATAGGAATAATTTAGTTAATTGTAGTTATTTTATTTAGATTAATTTAAATTATATTTAAGTTCGGGGGGTGTTAGGGTTAGACTTAGGTTTAGGGGTTAATAAATTTAATAAAGTGGCGGCGACATTGGGGGAGGGAGATTAGGGGTTAATAAATTTAATGTTTGTGGCGGCGGTGTAGGGGAGGCAGATTAGGGGTTAATAAATTTAATGTAGGTGGTGGCGGGGTTTGGGAGCGGTGGGATAGGAGTTAAACACTCTATTTAGTTGCGGCGGGCTCCGGAAGCGGCGGTTCAGGGGTAAATAAGTATAATGTAGGTGGCGTCAGTGTAGGGGGGCAGATTAGGGGTGTTTAGACTCGGGGTATATGTTAGGGTATTAGGTGTAAACGTTCCCATAGGAATCAATGGGATTTCGGGCAGCAGCAAACATGAGCTTTCGCTGCTTTCCGACTCCCATTGATTCCTATGGCATCCGCTGCCTCCAGGGCGGCGGATTGAAAACCAGGTACGCTGGGTCCGGCGGATTGTATGTTACATCACTATATTCTACTTTTGCCAGTCTGTAGGGTTTGATAACAAAGTCGAATCAGGCTCGCCACAAATATACTGTGGAATTCCAGCATATTTGTGGTTGACAGCTTGATAAATAGAGGCCAGTAACTCAAATAACCACTCGTTACAACCAAGGTATGCAGAATACCATCTCTGAATGCACAACACATATAACCTTGAAGCAATCCCTCATATCCCTATCTATATACAGGGAGTGCAGAATTATTAGGCAAATGAGTATTTTGACCACATCATCCTCTTTATGCATGTTGTCTTACTCCAAGCTGTATAGGCTCGAAAGCCTACTACCAATTAACCATATTAGGTGATGTGCATCTCTGTAATGAGAAGGGGTGTGGTCTAATGACATCAACACCCTATATCAGGTGTGCATAATTATTAGGCAACTTCCTTTCCTTTGGCAAAATGGGTCAAAAGAAGGACTTGACAGGCTCAGAAAAGTCAAAAATAGTGAGATATCTTGCAGAGGGATGCAGCACTCTTAAAATTGCAAAGCTTCTGAAGCGTGATCATCGAACAATCAAGCGTTTCATTCAAAATAGTCAACAGGGTGGCAAGAAGCGTGTGGAGAAACCAAGGCGCAAAATGACTGCCCATGAACTGAGAAAAGTCAAGCGTGCAGCTGCCAAGATGCCACTTGCCACCAGTTTGGCCATATTTCAGAGCTGCAACATCACTGGAGTGCCCAAAAGCACAAGGTGTGCAATACTCAGAGACATGGCCAAGATAAGAAAGGCTGAAAGACGACCACCACTGAACAAGACACACAAGCTGAAACATCAAGAAATATCTCAAGACTGATTTTTCTAAGGTTTTATGGACTGATGAAATGAGAGTGAGTCTTGATGGGCCAGATGGATGGGCCCGTGGCTGGATTGGTAAAGGGCAGAGAGCTCCAGTCCGACTCAGACGCCAGCAAGGTGGAGGTGGAGTACTGGTTTGGGCTGGTATCATCAAAGATGAGCTTGTGGGGCCTTTTCGGGTTGAGGATGGAGTCAAGCTCAACTCCCAGTCCTACTGCCAGTTTCTGGAAGACACCTTCTTCAAGCAGTGGTACAGGAAGAAGTCTGCATCCTTCAAGAAAAACATGATTTTCATGCAGGACAATGCTCCATCACACGCGTCCAAGTACTCCACAGCGTGGCTGGCAAGAAAGGGTATAAAAGAAGAAAATCTAATGACATGGCCTCCTTGTTCACCTGATCTGAACCCCATTGAGAACCTGTGGTCCATCATCAAATGTGAGATTTACAAGGAGGGAAAACAGTACACCTCTCTGAACAGTGTCTGGGAGGCTGTGGTTGCTGCTGCACGCAATGTTGATGGTGGACAGATTAAAACACTGACAGAATCCATGGATGGCAGGCTTTTGAGTGTCCTTGCAAAGAAAGGTGGCTATATTGGTCACTGATTTGTTTTTGTTTTGTTTTTGAATGTCAGAAATGTATATTTGTGAATGTTGAGATGTTATATTGGTTTCACTGGTAAAAATAAATAATTGAAATGGGTATATATTTGTTTTTTGTTAAGTTGCCTAATAATTATGCACAGTAATAGTCACCTGCACACACAGATATCCCCCTAAAATAGCTATAACTAAAAACAAACTAAAAACTACTTCCAAAACTATTCAGCTTTGATATTAATGAGTTTTTTGGGTTCATTGAGAACATGGTTGTTGTTCAATAATAAAATTAATCCTCAAAAATACAACTTGCCTAATAATTCTGCACTGCCTGTATAAATATATATATTTTAAAATAAAAATAAAATTTTCTTCTATGTGAAAATGATTGGAATGTAAAATATTATTAACTACCTTTGGGTTAGTGCTGTAGGTTTAAATCCTGTCAGCTTAGTGCACGAGCGATACATGTTAGGTTTCTTCCATTTGCGCTCATTTTTTAAATCTATGGGGAGAAGAAGTTAGCATGCTCACAATAAGGGAAGATATTTATGGTGATTCAGGTGATAATGTAGATGATCTGGGTTAATATAAAGAGTGGGTTAAAATTCTAAAAAAATATTACTAGGAACATGCTACAAGCCACCTAACATTATGGGCATTTGAGGAAACTCAGCTGTTAATGCAAATAGGAAAGGCTAATAATGATAACAGTGCTGTATCTATGGGAGTTTTAAACTACCCCAAAATAAACTGGGCAATGAAACTAGCAATACAACTAAGGGATATAGATTTTGCAATGCTCTCAAATATAAATTTGTGTCACAATTAATAGAAGTGCCTACTATGAATAAAGCTATATTGGATTTAGTGCTATCAAACAATACATTAATTAATATCAAACATAGAAGTCAAAGAACAAATACTGATGAAAAAAGAAACCCCATTACAGCACTCTAGTCATTTACACCTTGTTTTATTTACTGTGGGTATTATCCCAATATTAAGTGATATAGGACTAAAAAAGTGTTAAAAAAAAGTCAATAACCGTAGTTACTAACAAAATTTTCACCACATGTAAAAATATATATATATAACAAGTATGAAAAATGAGAACATAAGAGGGCATAAATCAAACAAATTTGCAACAATCTTGCAGACTGAAATAAAGACTAATTGCCTTAAGGTACTTTATACTTATCTCATACTGTCTAGTGAATACAGAGGTAAGTAAAGGGTTATCAAAGACAAGTGGCCACAGTCTTTTCAAATATCTTTAGTGTTCTTGATTGAAGAAAGTTCTGTCCCACGCTGTACGCTCTAACTTGTTGAAGGATTTATCGTACACTTTAAACCCAATTTTTATATATGCTGTGGGCCACTTGTGTGTGTGATCCTGGAAGGAGTGTGCGTGTCTCTTACGCGGTCAGTAGCCGAGTTGCCCTGGTAAATCTAAACCGCAGAGAAATCGAGTCATTTCACCCAATGCCTGCCCCTTCTACACTTACACACCAAGTTGCGTAGCCATTAAACAGCACATTAAATTAATGAAGATGGGTGTATCAGCTTCAGAATGTACTGATGTCCTCATTTGTGTCCTCAGTTAAAAGAAATGCCGACATACATTTCACCAAAGATTGGCTTCTTCTGGGCATATCTATTTTGAATACATCACTTCCTCTTTTAAGGCTTGCTGATGTGTGACCTCCTCCGGAAACTATAACCAGTGAATATAAGTTCCCTCTTTAGTAAGAAATTTGTAGTTATCATTTTGATACAAATAACTATATTACAAAGTATAATATGTCATTTTATACAATGTGTTAAAGTCATACTTGATCAATTTTAAAACAGTGACTGTATGGCTTTCACCTAATTATAATTTGTTACTAGACAGATTTAAAAAAAAAAAAACATATATATATATATATATATATATATATATATATATATATATATATATATATATATATATATATATAAATATAACCACCATTTGGCTATGTTAACAGCAACAATTCATGGTACTTATAAGAATAGGAGTTGTCATAGGAAATGACCAAGATTTATTCCCTCATTAAGGCCATTAGGATTGAAAATCCATTTGCTTTCACGTTGAAGTAATATCTTATCTACATTGCCACCCCTAATACCTAGACGTACTTGGTCAATCCCAATCATTTTAAATTCACATGTAGATGGATTATGATATAGTTTAAAGTGTTGCGCTATGCTTGATGTTTTCACCTCATTTTCTATATCTCTTAGATGTTCAAGTACTCGATCACGGAGGGCCCTAGTCATTTTTCCGACATAATACAAGGGGCAACTACATTTTGCTAGATATACTAGGCCTTCAGTCCTACATTTTATTTTACTCCTAATCTTATAAATTTTACCAGCCCTGTCAGATAAAAACCTTATTTTTTCTATATGGTTGCAAGCCTTGCATTGTTTGCAAGGAAAACACCCTGGTTCGATATTGACACGGTATAGCCAGTTGGAAATATTTTGGGATCTGACAAGGTGACTGTGAACGAGACTGTCACAAAGGTTTGGTGCCCTACGTGCTGGCATTAAAGGCTGAGCTATTAAAACTGGGCTTAATTTGGTATCTGTACACAATATGTGCCATTATTGGTTAATTATATTATGTATATCTTTCCAATTTTCATTATACTCAGTTATATATCTCACTTTAAGTTGTTTATCTTTTTGTTTTAATTGTTGGTTTGTTGATAATTTAAACAGGCTGTCCTGTTGAGACTGATCTCTTATGTGACTCACTAATAAAGTCTATTTCAGAAGTACAATTTCTTCGAGCCCGAAAAAATTGAAAAAAACGGAATACCTTTAATTTGGTGTTTCGGACGAAAGCTATCAGCTCTCAACAAACTATTTGTTGAGGTTGGTTTACAAAAGATTTTTGTCCTCAACCTCCCTTCATATTTCATAATAGTTACTTCAAGAAAGTTAATTTCACTACTATCTGATGTCAAAGTAAATCTCAGGTTAAATAACTCATTATCTAGAGATTTTACAAATTCAGATAGGTGTTGAGATGAACCCCGCCACAGGAGAAACACATCATCTATATAGAGAAGCCATATAGGTACATGGCGTATCTTGTACATAGGTGACAAAAAGGTTTAAGGAAATGATCAATATATTCACCTATACCCTCCAATGGGCCATCAATGCCTGCTATTATTGGCCTGCTGGGAGGATATTGATGTCCCTCTTTGTGGACCTTTGGTATGGTATAGAAGGTGGGTATCTTGGGAATTTTTGGCAACAGAAAATCATATTCTTTAGATTAGATTATTATAGAAGTCAAAGAACATTTGGGTAACAGTGATCATAACATGGTCACATTTGAAATCACCTTCCATAAAAAGTGTTACTAGGGTTCAAACAATATGTTTAATTTTAATAAACCAAATTTGAATGATTTAAGGGAATCCGTAAAAAGCATAAATTGGGACAAAATATTCTCTAATAAAAACACATATGATAAATGAATCATATTTAAAACTTTGTTAAATAAATATACACATCAACATATACCACATGGTTATAAAAGTAAAATAAATAAATCCAAGCCAACATTACTAAATAAAAATGTGTTAAGCAAAATTGGTAAATATGTTGGGTATTTAAATTATTCAAAGAAAAGAATACAAGAATACAAGAGTCAAGATTCCAAATATATAAAGTATGTAACAAAGCATGCAAAAAAAAAAAACAATCAAATTAGTCCAAATTGAAATTAAAAATTAATTGTAATAGTAAGTCAAAGCTAAAAGTTTTTTTAAGTATATAAATGTCAAAACAAAATCTAAGAAGGAAAATATAGATACATTTAAATGTAAGAAAGGTAGCATGATTAACAGTGGCAGGAAGAAGGCTGAGGTACTAAACCAGTTATTTTCTTCAGTATACACACGAGTGTAACAAATTAGAGATACATTGAAACAAACTAGAACATACAAGTTAATACCAATAACTGGGTTATCTCTATTATTTTTTTTTATTATTATTATTATCGGTTATTTGTAGAGCGCCAACAGATTATGCAGCGCTATAAACATAGGCGATATACAAGAAAGCATTTATCAAATGGGTAGAGGGCCCTGCCATGAGTCACACTGTTGTAGTTAGCTCTTAAGAAGGTGATCTACAAACAACTGGGCTCTTAGGCTTACATGTTAAGGGGGTTTAAGGGGATAGCAATGGAGGAACTGGTATAAAGAAAGGTTAGTGTAGGTTGTATGCATCCCTTAACAGTAGAGTCTTTAGGGAGCACTTGAAGCTTTCAAAACTAGGGGAGAGTCTTGTGGAGCGGGGCAGAGAGTTCCACAAGATGGAAGCCAGTTTGGAGAAGTCCTGTAAATTGGAATGTGAGGAGGTAACAAGAGAGAAGGATAGTGGGAGGTCATGAGCAGAGTGAAGGGGGTGGGAGGGAGACTATCTGCAGACAAGGTCTGAGATATAATGGGGAGCAGTGCAGTTGAGGGCTTTGCATGTCAGAGTGAGGATTTTGTTTTTAATCCTGGAGGCAAGAGGAAGCCAGTGAAGGGATTGGCAGAGAGGTGCAGTAGATGAAGAGGAACTTGTAAGGAAGATGATGATCTCTAAAGGATATCAGTAAAAAAAACTTGATAATATTTAGATTAAAAAAATTCCAGGTCCAGATGGAACACACCCAAAGGTTTTAAGATAATTTAGCACTGTTATAACCAAACCTCTACTTTTAGTTTTAAAGAGTCATTATTCATTATTCTCATGCATAGTACAACTGATATACTGCAACCTTTTAAAAAGGGAAGCAGGGCTAATCCAGAAATTTATAGAACAGTTAGTCTGAAATCTGTAGTGGTCAATACAGGGAGTGCAGAATTATTAGGCAAGTTGTATTTTTGAGGATTAATTTTATTATTGAACAACAACCATGTTCTCAATGAACCCAAAAAACTCATTAATATCAAAGCTGAATAGTTTTGGAAGTAGTTTTTAGTTTGTTTTTAGTTATAGCTATTTTAGGGGGATATCTGTGTGTGCAGGTGACTATTACTGTGCATAATTATTAGGCAACTTAACAAAAAACAAATATATACCCATTTCAATTATTTATTTTTACCAGTGAAACCAATATAACATCTCAACATTCACAAATATACATTTCTGACATTCAAAAACAAAACAAAAACAAATCAGTGACCAATATAGCCACCTTTCTTTGCAAGGACACTCAAAGCCTGCCATCCATGGATTCTGTCAGTGTTTTGATCTGTTCACCATCAACATTGCGTGCAGCAGCAACCACAGCCTCCCAGACACTGATCAGAGAGGTGTACTGTTTTCCCTCCTTGTAAATCTCACATTTGATGATGGACCACAGGTTCTCAATGGGGTTCAGATCAGGTGAACAAGGAGGCCATGTCATTAGATTTTCTTCTTTTATACCCTTTCTTGCCAGCCACGCTGTGGAGTACTTGGACGCGTGTGATGGAGCATTGTCCTGCATGAAAATCATGTTTTTCTTGAAGGATGCAGACTTCTTCCTGTACCACTGCTTGAAGAAGGTGTCTTCCAGAAACTGGCAGTAGGACTGGGAGTTGAGCTTGACTCCATCCTCAACCCGAAAAGGCCCCAAAAGCTCATCTTTGATGATACCAGCCCAAACCAGAACTCCACCTCCACCTTGCTGGCGTCTGAGTCGGACTAGAGCTCTCTGCCCTTTACCAATCCAGCCACGGGCCCATCCATCTGGCCCATCAAGACTCACTCTCATTTCATCAGTCCATAAAACCTTAGAAAAATCAGTCTTGAGATATTTCTTGGCCCAGTCTTGACGTTTCAGCTTGTGTGCCTTGTTCAGTGGTGGTCGTCTTTCAGCCTTTCTTACCTTGGCCATGTCTCTGAGTATTGCACACCTTGTGCTTTTGGGCACTCCAGTGATGTTGCAGGTCTGAAATATGGCCAAACTGGTGGCAAGTGGCATCTTGGCAGATGCACGCTTGACTTTTCTCAGTTCATGGGCAGTTATTTTGCGCCTTGGTTTTTCCACACGCTTCTTGCGACCCTATTGACTATTTTGAATGAAACGCTTGATTGTTCGATGATCACGCTTCAGAAGCTTTGCAATTTTAAGAGTGCTGCATCCCTCTGCAAGATATCTCACTATTTTTGACTTTTCTGAGCCTGTCAAGTCCTTCTTTTGACCCATTTTGCCAAAGGAAAGGAAGTTGCCTAATAATTATGCACACCTGATATAGGGTTTTGATGTTATTAGACCACACCCCTTTTCATTACAGAGATGCACATCACCTAATATGCTTAATTGGTAGTAGGCTTTCGAGCCTATACAGCTTGGAGTAAGACAACATGCATAAAGAGGATGATGTGGTCAAAATACTCATTTGCCTAATAATTCTGCACTCCCTGTATACTTAAAAGAATTTATAAGGGATTATATTGATAAATACATTTGTGTAAACTAGATTATGAGTTCAAATTAGCATGGTTTTAGGAGAAATAGATCATGTCAAAATAATCTAATTAGATTCTATGAGGACTAAGTAAAAATAAAGATAAAGGGGAATTTACTGATATGATATACTTGGATTTTGCACAGGCTTTTGATACATTGTCACATAAGATATTGTACTGGGAATATCTGAAAATGTTATCTCATGGATAAATAACTGGATAAAAGTCAGGGAGCACCGAGTAGTAGTAAATAGATTATGCTTAGATTGGACAAAGGTAATCAGTGTCCCCCAGGGATCAGTACTGAGCCCTGTTGTTTTTAATATTTATATTAGTGACTTGGAGCACAGATTAAATAGCAACATCTCTATTTTTGCAGATGACACAAAATTGTGTAAGGCAATTTGGTTTGTGCAGGATAAAATTGCATTGCAAGGGGATTTATGAAAATTGGAAAAATGGGATGGTAAATTGAAAATTAGATGTAAAACTGGAAAATGTAAGGTGCTACATTTTGGAATTAAAAATAAGCAGGCAAGCTATTATTTAAATGGGAATAGTCTTAAACAGAAGAGTTTTTATTTTTTTTGCGTACTTATAGATAACTAGCTAAAATGAGTGCTCAATGCAGGGCAGTGGCATCTAAGTAGGGTGACCATATTGCTGCTTTAAAACAGGACACATGAAAAATACAATAAAATTCTTAAAATGGAACACTATTCAAAACATTTCTTTCAACATCCCTAACATATGTATTTTTCATAAGTGTCCTGTTTTAAAGTGGCAATATTGTCACCCTACTTCCTACTTGTATTAAAAGAAGCATTGATGCAAGAGAGGAAAACATAATTATGTCACTATATAAATACCTGGTAAGACCACACCTTGAGTATGGAGGGCAGTTCTTGGGACCAATCTCAAAGAAAGACATTGCAGAGTTAGAAAAAGTGCAGAGAAGGTCCACAAAACTAATGCGAGAGATAGAAAATTTAAACTATGAGGAGAATTTAGCAAAACTGGGTTTGCTTTCTCTAGAAAAAAAGTGTTTGAGAGGTGATATGATTACCTTATATAAATATATTCAAGACACATATACAGAGTTGGTAGAAGCTCTTTTTATTCCAAGGAAATTGTTTGTGACAATAGGTCACAATTTAAAGCTGGAGGACAGGAGATTTAATCTCCAGCAATGTAAATGTTTTTTTCACTGTAAGAGCTATCAAATTGTACAACTCATTGTCTAAAGAGGTAGTGAATGCCAGTTCCCTAGATAAATTAATAATGGGCTTAGATACATTTCTGGCTAGAAACAGTATTCAGGGATATGATTTCTTGTGTTAAATTGGTCACCTATTTAATTGATTAAGTTATGATCAACTGTAGCTTTTATTGTAAATCAAGTGATATCTGCATATATTAAACTCAATGGACTTCTGTCTTCTTTCAACATAATCTACGAGGAATGAAAGGTAGCAAAGTCTCCGGTAATGGAGTTAAGGGCCTGAGCATGACAGGGTAGTGAAAATCCCAGTGTAGTGTAAGTAGCAACAATGTTGCAAAGTTAGGGGAGGTCCCAGCTTACCAGGTTATAAAGAAGATTCTGGAATATTCCTGCCTCTTCTGCCTGGGATTTTCAAGGTGAAAGTTTCCTGTGATCATCTTTGCAGTGATGTCTAGATCCAAGAGGACTTCGGCGTTGCCTCAGCGATTCAGGGAAGCTGCGGGGGTGACCACACGTAGCACAGCACCTGGAAGACAAGAGGAAGAGCTTGAGGATGTGATTCCACCTACACCTCGAAAAAAACAGGCCTGTATCTTCAGTCCTGGGCCCTAGGCCTACTATATCTATACCTACTGTTACCCCACCTACTGAAATACTCCCTGGCCCACACTTCCTACTTCCCCGGCTATTGCTGGGCCCTCTGGGGCAGCTGCTGGCATGGCTCCGGTCTCAGAGTGCACAGCAGGGATAGTATCAGCCCCTAATCTGTCACAGGCCTTGGAGGCCGGTGTGGGGGCTATGACACCGGAGGCTGCGGCGGCTGTCGTGGGCCTGTTTAAGGCCTTGACTTCTGCAGTACTCCCGGCGGCGGCCTTGTCGCCGGGGGGTGAGGCTTAAGGTAATCTGGCCCTAGGGCCGGTTGCGCATGGGTCTGGAGTTCCAGTGGTGGCTCAGGGGGGCCCTGTGGTGGCCAGGCCTAGCTCCGTGAGCGGCCTAGCACCGCGCGCGAGGGCTTCATTGGTGGTTCAGTCTGCCTCTCCTACCTTAGGGCCTGGCTCCAGTTGTGGCCTACCACGCGCAACGCCCACTTCCGGTCCGGCGCTTCCGATGCCTGTAGCGTGTGATGTCACTTCCGGGAGTGATGCGCACAGGCCAGGAGCGTCTGGATCGGTTGCAGTGCGTGGGAGGACAAGGAAGAGGCCAAGCCAGGTACTCACCGGAGGTGAGTGGGGAGTGCCTGGGCTGGCCGGCTCCGCTGCGCAACACTCTGCAAAAGGCGTAAGAGGTGCAAGAGTGGCATGGATGAGCAGGGGGCGGGACTTGGATAGAGAGTGCTTCAGAGGGAATTGGTCAGTAAGTACAAGGGGTATTAACCTGCGAGGGGCACATAGGGGGCAATTTAGCACAGGCTATCAAGATGTGCATGAGGATCAAAGGGGCCTAGTAGGATCAGGAGTGCCTAATGTAAATGTGAGTGGTGTGGTGACACAAGAGGCGCCTGCAGGGCACAGCAGGGATGTGAGTAGTGTGAATGCACCTCAGGGGGAGATTACTAGCAATTTAGGGGATGTTAGTGGTGCAGTTGGTGCCGGGCCTCAGAGGGTGTCTACCCCTGTCACTGGGCATAGTGGGGCTTCTGCATTGGTCAGCCTGGGTACTCCCCTCTCCTTTCTCTCCCCTTTGCAGGGCTCTGGACCAGCTTCTTCATCAGCAGGGATGGCCAGTGCATTGGAACAGGCAGCAAATCGTCAAGCTGGAGAAGGACCCTCAGGAGCGGTGGCAGCGACTTTTGGGATCATATTCTGACTCAGACAGTGGTAGGAAGCTGGGTCTGAACAGTAAGGGCCACAGGCGCATGTTCAGGATTCTTAAGCTGCTAGTGGCAGAACGAGCTCAGGGTAGGAGTGTAGGCATACTTGAGCAGTCGCAGGCGGCAGCAGGACAGGGCGCAGGCATACCTGCAGCCAATATCCCCGCAGAGGCTTCAGGCGCAGTGACACAACAAGGTAGCATAGCTAGTGCCAGACAGGTGACTTTACAGGGAGACTCTTATCCCTGTAAAATCCACTGCCTTCATGCTCACCTTAAGTCAAAGACAGTTCAAAAAATTTGAGATCACAAATATGTGAACATATTTGAACTGTCTTTGGAGGCACAGAGGGACAAGGAGCGGAGTGAGGATGGGACGGGCCCCAAAAAATTTCGATGGCAGGACACATTTGATGAGTGCAGGCGTTGCTTCTGCGTGCTCTCATCATGCTACATAGAGCAGAGGCCGGAGGCGGCAGGGGACGTTATTAAATATGCGGAGATCATTGAGCAAATCTACAATAGATTTGGCGATGGAGTGTGGCGGACATACAATAGTGAGTTCCACCGAAAGATGGTGGGCAATCCGGTCCTTAACTTTGGGGTTAAGGATCTGGATTTGTGGTCCTTGCTCACTCCCGAGAAGAGTGGCGGCATGACAAGCCGCATGGGGACACAAAGAAACCAGAACCTGGTGAAGCGCCGTGGCAGGGAATGCTGGCGTTTCAACCTGTTCCTTTTGCCACGCATGCATGTATGCTGGACCGGCCGCCCTGATGGCCAAACTGGACATCGAGTCCGCCTTTCGCTTGCTGCCAATACATCCCACGTCATTCAGGTTGATGGGGTGCAAGTTTGAGGGGCATTACTACGTCGACAAATGCTTGCCCATGGGCTGTTCAGTGTCGTGTGCGTATTTTGAGGCATTCAGTACTTTCCTTCACTGGGCAATTGCAATGGCAGTGAACGTGGGGGCGGCTGCACACTACCTTGACGACTTCCTGCTGGTTGGCAGGGCTGACACGCAGGAATGTGCACAGCTTATGGCAGTAATGCGCAGATTAATGGCGGAATTCGGAGTTCCGTTGGCGGAAGATAAGACACAGAGGACTTGCACGAGGCTCACTTTTTTGGGGATTGAGATCGACACTGCTGCAAGGCTATGTCATCTCCCCGATGAAAAAGTGGGCGCCATGCTCACGGCAGTCCGCAAAGCGATGGCGGCACCATCCATGCATTTAAGGGAGCTACAATCATTGTTAGGTCTCCTCAACTTTGCATGTAAGGTGATACCCATGGGCCGCGCATTTAATAGGAGGATGGAGGCCAAGTTGGCTGTTCCTCTACGGGCCCAAGTCATTAAGGTGTCTGACGAGATGAGGGAGGACCTCCAAGTTTGGGAACGGTTCCTCACAGACTTTAACGGGACCTTGCTGTGGAGGGCGCCAAGGGCATCAAGCCAGGTAGCTCACCTCTTCACTGACACAGCTGGGGCATATGGCTACAGGGCTTACCTCGAAGGTCAGTGGAGCGCAGAACCATGGCCAGCGGCATGGGTGCAGGCGGGAATGACTAAAAATCTGACACTGCTGGAACTTTTTCCAATCGTGGTAGCAATCGAATTGTGGGGACGGGTTCTGAAAGACAGGTTCATCGTGTTCTGGACGGATAATGCTAGCGCTGTCTTCGCTATTAACAGGCTATCTGTGTCGTCACCGGTGGTCGTACGCTATATACGTCACCTGGTGCTACGGTGTTTGCAGCATAACATTCAGTTTGAGGCGGGACATGTCCCAGGGGTGAATAACACCTTGGCGGATGCTCTATCGAGGTTTCAGTGGGAGCAGTTCCGCAGGCTGGCGCCGAATGCTGAGGAACAAGACTTACCGTGTCCTCCTTCTATTTGGCAGGTGGCGGGGATAGGGATTCCATCCGGCACTTAGTGCAGGCTTCGTTGGCCCCGAGCACTTGGAAAGCTTACACACAGCATTGGGGTGAGTGGGTAGACTATTGCTCTGTGCATAGCGTTAATTTACAGAAAGTCCCTAGGGAATTGTTTCTCAGTTGGCTGGCCTGGTGGCAGCGGCGAGGGACATCCAAAGGGGCTATCTCCATGAAAATAGCTGCCGTATCCTTTTTCTGCAACCTGTTGGAGTATCCCAACGTTACAAGAAATTTCTTGGTATGGCAGATAATGAAAGGTTGGGGCAGGCTAGAAGGGCGGTTGCGAGATGCGAGAGAACCGGTAACCTCACACCAGCTTCTTGGGCTGATAGGGGCATTAGATGCGGTGTGCAGCAATGCCTATGAGAAAGCTCTGTTCGAATGCGCCTTCACGATCGCGTTCTTCGCTGCACTCAGACCTGGGGAGTTTGTATCTGCCTCTAAGCAGTCAGTGAGGTCTGGGATACAGACGGGCCACATTAAATGGGCAGGGGATAGTATGATACTGCTCATCCCTCATTCTAAGACGGACCAGGACAGAAAAGGGACGTGGGTGACCCTCGCCCCCTCGGGTTTGGAGGCCTGCCCGGTGCGGGCAACCAAGGCCTACATAGCGCTTCGCACACAGGGTCTAATCTGTCAAGGTACAAGTTCACCGTGGTATTGAAAAGAGCGGTGATTGCGGCTGGCTTGGAGGAATGTAGGATTACTCCTCATTCTTTCCGCATAGGGGCAGCGACAAGCGCGGCCGCGTTGGGATGGGAGGTGCAGAGTATCCAGAGATTAGGCAGATGGAGGTCAAATTGCTTCAAGGGATACTTGCGTCCTCCTACTGAGGCTTAGGAGACGCTGGTGGGGAGGGGGCAGAGCGCTAGTTAAGCGTAGCCCGGCCGAATTAGAGCGATGTAATTCTAAATTACTGTTATCCATTTTAGGTTTAGCGGGGGCCCTACCCGCGTTTGGATCGTGGGGCACTCCTACATTCATTGGGCGGCTCTGCGGGCACACTCCCATCCCGACGGGCAGCAACTGGGAATAGCAGTGTCAAAGGCTTCTGTCAGATGGTTGGGGTGCAGAGGCTTGCAATGGAATGGTTTGCCTCCCCTCCTCCAAGATGCCAGGCACAGATGGGGGCAGCCTCACATCATAATTTTGCACATGGGGGGCAATGACCTTGGTTGCGCACCGGCTTTGGACCTCATAAATATCATGGGGTCCGACGTCCGGTGGATTTGTGCGACATTCCCGGGGGTGAAGTTGGCATGGTAGAACATCATCCCTAGGTTGTGTTGGCGATATTTTCCCACCCCCAAAACAGCATATAGGGTGAGAAAGAAGGTCAACAGGGAGCTGGGTAGAGCGGTGGTAGCTGTGGGAGGTTTTGTGGTCCGCCATGAGCAGATTTTGGCGGATAAAAAGCAGTTGTATCGCCCTGACTGTGTCCATCTGTCTGATGAGGGCCTACTAATCTTCATGGCGGACCTCAAAAGGTCCTTGGTTACCCATATTTGATTTGTGGCGGCAAGAGTCTGTTTTTTATGAGAAATCCTGTCTCTTGTGGCGGGAGATCGTGGCCTTTAAACACCTGAGAGCAGAGTCCGTAGGGGTGACAGTCGGGCTAATGGGCGGGGGAGATGTCCTCAGGTCGTGACCTGGGGGCCCCTGCCCCGCGGGTCTGCTGGCTAAAGATCCCTTAGGGTGTCTGCGCCTCCTAGAAGGAATGGGGTGGAGCCACGTTTTGCGGCCCCCCTTGGTGAATTTTTCCAATTCCAGAATATCTTGGCCGCGACCTCTGGTCATATGGAGTTGTTATATATATATTAGTATTAGGCCTCGAATGCTGCCACGGGTCAAAAGTTCAGTTACGACTTCCGTTGAAGTCAAGTTATTTATTTAGGTTAAATAAATGTGACCATTTCATATGGTCTTTAAACCCAGCTCTCTGTTGTCTGTGTCTTCATTTCTAGTTCAAGTAGTGTTAAGTAGTTAATTTTCCTTTGAGGGGGGTTGTAACGACCAGAGTTCAGCATCAGCCCTTATATGTTACTATGTTAAAATTGTTAGTATAACTTGGAGGCAGTATGTAAAACAATATTTGACAAGTCTGCTTTAACAGTTTTTTTCTGTTTAATAACATTATTACTTCCCTTTGTATAATGTATTTTTGTTTTATAATCTTTATTCTGTAGTGTAATGATTATTATATTAATACACACACTAAACATAAATTAATACAAAATTTGCTGATTTAGGGCTAGATTACGAGTGATTAATTTAAGTTGTGCATTTGCACCCTTTCCAGTCAAGTAGCTGAAAACAGAAAACAGAAAGATATGCAATATTAATTTTTAATTAAGTGTTTAACTATGTATTTACAGTAAATATTTCACATTCCAATGTTCTTCACAAATTAAATATGTTTTAATTATTTAGAAATACATATTCCTGTATATATCTTTATATATCTATACATATGCATGGTATAATCAATAAAGTGAAACATGATTATTCAGAAGATACATAAGAAAAGGCTCCCTCCCCCAGGTAGACCCAGAATTTTGGGATAATTAAGTTTAAATGAAAAAATCTCCCAATACTTGGGGTTCCATGTATAAAGCAGCAAAAGCTGCTCCGAAAACCCTTGCGGGCAGATTCGCATATGCAAGCCTCCTTCCCACAATGTAAGAAGAAGCGGTCATTACACCACTACTTCTTACACCCTACACCACCTCCGAGGGGGAGAGGGAAAATCACAGAGAGCTTGTTCACTCTCTGTGATTGACAGCCCCTTCAGTTGCGTAATCGATCGTGTGAATGAAGGGGCGGCATTTCACACTCCGATGAGTGTGTAATGATACATACGGGCAAGCAGATCAACAGATCCGCTGCCCGTGTGTAGCGAAGGCAGGCAGACAGCTTTGTGAGTTGAAAAGCTGTCCGCCTGCCGGTTAGTACATGAAGCCCATAGTCTACTGCCTACAGCACTTTGTTGCAACACTTACCTCCTTTATTCCAGACACTAACGATATGCTCTGAAAACTAGATGGATTAACAGTGGAAATAAACACTATTTTGGCAGCAATAGACGTTAAAGCATTATATTCTTCCATTCCTCACAATCTGGGAATTGAAGCCTGTAAATACTATTTAGAACAAAGAGGTCTGCAATATACAGCACACACCAACTTCACATTGGAATTACTAGAAATTGTTCTTAACAGAAACTTTTTTATATTTGACAACAAATTCTACCGCCAAATACTAGGTACAGCAAGCTGTGCCCCCCATATGCATGTCTGTACCTAGGAAAATGGGAGATTGATTATGCTAGAAACACACTCTCATCATTTGAGGACAAGATAAACCTATGGACATGCTATATAGACAACATACTAGTCATGTGGCAGGGAACTGAGAAAGAACTGAAAGAGTTCATCAAACTTCTAAATGAGAATAATCTGAACCTAAAGTTTACATATTCCTCTAGTTCAGATACCATCAATTTCTTAGATCTTCAAATATCTATCAAAAATGGAACTATGAAATGTAGAGAAAAAAATACATCAACAAACACGATCTTGAGGGCAGATAGACATCATATAAACTCAATGGTAAAAGGGATTCCATATGGACAGTACCTGAGATGCAAGATAAATTGCGCACCAGGATCATTTAGAAACCATGCTAATAAACTAAGATTGATAAATAGGGGATATTCCCACAAAAGTTTAGAACAAAGCTACCAAAGCGCTAAAGATAACACAAGGGATAATATACTGTACAAAAAAGATGATAAACCACATATGGGTGACAATACAGTGAAATTTATATCAACTTACAACAATACGTGGAATTACATAAGAGCAATCCTCCAGAAACACTGGGAAACACACTGACCTAGATTTAGAGTTTGGCATTAGCCATCAAAAGCAGCGTTAAGGGGTCCTAACGCTGCTTTTAACGCCCGCTGGTATTTAGAGTCAGGCAGGAAAGGGTCTACCGCTCACTTTCTTTCTGCGACTCCAGGCTACCGCAGATCCTCTTACGTCAATTGTGTATCCTATCTTTTCAATGGGATTTGCCTAATGCTGGTATTTGGAGTCTTGGAAGAAGTAAGCGGTAGAGCCTCTATCAACAAGGCTCCTACCGCCAAAAAAAGTCAGTAGTTAAGAGTTTTATGGGCTAACGCCGGAACATAAAGCTCTTAACTACAGTGCTACAAAGTACACTAACACCCATAAACTACCTATGTACCCCTAAACCGAGGACCCCCCACATCGCAAACCCTTTAATAAAAATTTTTAACCCCTAATCTGCCGACTGGACACTGCCGCCACCTACATTATAGCTATGAACCCCTAATCTGCTGCCCCTACCATCGCTGACACCTACTTTATATTTATTAACCCCTAATCTGCCCCCCCAACGTCGCCGCCACCTAATTACAATTATTAACCCCTAATCTGCCGACCGAACCTCGCCGCCACTATAATAAATATATTAACCCCTAAACCGCCGCACTCCCAACTCGCAAACACTATAATAAATTGTATTAACCCCTAATCTGCCCTCCCTAACAACGCCGCCACCTACCTACAATTATTAACCCCTAATCTCCCGCCCGCAACGTCGCTGCTATTATAATAAAGTTATTAACCCCTAAACCTTAGTCTAACCCTAACCCTAACACCCCCTAAAATAAATATAATTTAAATAAAACAAAATAATATTCCTATAATTAAATAAATTAATCCTATTTAAAACTAAATACTTACCTAGAAAATAAACCCTAATATAGCTACAATATAACTAATAATTACAGTGTAGCTATTTTAGGATTTATATTCATTTTACAGGCAACTTTGTATTTATTTTAACTAGGTACAATAGCTATTAAATAGTTAATAACTATTTAATAGCTACCTAGTTAAAATAAGTACAAAATTACCTGTAAAATAAATCCTAACCTAAGTTACAAATACACCTAACACTACACTATCCTTAAATTAATTAAATAAATTACCTACAATTAGCTAAACTAAAATACAATGAAATAAACTAATCTATAATACAAAAAAAAAACATTAAATTACAGAAAATAAAAAAATTACAAGAAGTTTAAACTAATTACACCTAATTTAAGCCCCTAATAAAATAAAAAAGCTCCCCAAAATAATAAAATACCCTACCCTATTCTAAATTACAAAAGTAATCAGCTCTTTTACCAGCCCTTAAAAAAGGCTTTTGCGGGGCATTGCCCCAAAGTAATCAGCTCTTTTACCTTAAAAAAAAATACAACCCCCCCAACATTAAAACCCACCACCCACATACCCCTACTCTAACCAACCCAAACCCCCCTTAAAAAAACCTAACGCTAACCCCCTGAAGATCTCCTTACCTTGAGTCGTCTTCATCCAATCGGGCCAAAATCTTCATCCAAGGTGCGCAGAGGAGGTCCTTCATCCGGTAGAAGTTTTCATCCAGGCGGCGTCTTCAATCTTCATCCATCCAGAGCGGAGCTATCTTCCAAGGAGCCGACGCGGAGCCCTCCTCTTCATCCGGAGTCTTCTAACCCAATGACGGTACCTTTAAGTGACGTCATCCAAGATGGCGTCCCTTCAATTCCGATTGGGTGATAGAATTCTATCAGCCAATCGGAATAAAGGTAGGAAAAATCTGATTGGCTGATTCAATCAGCCAATCAGATTGGAGTTCAATCCAATTGGCTGATCCAATCAGCCAATCGTATTGAGCTTGCATTCTATTGGCTGATTGGAACAGCCAATAGAATGTGAGCTCAATACGATTGGCTGATTGGATCAGCCAATTGGATTGAACTTCAATCTGATTGGCTGATTGAATCAGCCAATCAGATTTTTGGCTGTTTGAGGCTGTTACAGATCGGATTGTATTGTGACTTTAAGTCCGGCACAGCAGGGATTATAGGCAGTGGGAGAGCTGTTTATGTTGGATTCTGTGGCTATGTTATTACATGCTATTTATTTCTAGTAGGTGCTCACTTATATTTTTACTTTACTTGCATGTGTGACGATTATATTCTCGTCAGAGGTTGAAGCACTACTGTAAATTAATTTCTAAAAGGGGACTAAAGACTTTTTGTCATTACACTATGAAAGCATCCGATAGCATCAAAGGGATTCAGTTTTACTCTTTGCAGCCTGCAATAGAAAGAGTAAATGATATAAATGAATAAGAAAGTGTTTTTTCAATGGATCACTGTCACAAAACCCTAATCCTTTATTAGTGGTAGTGGATCTCAACTGCAGATTAAGGAGTTGACTAAGGCAACAGTATATGTAATGATTCCTGTTTGCTAGGTTATTGGAGGGAGAGAGTCAAGTAAGTCAGGAGTGAAGATGAAGTGGAAATATGAATGGTTAATCAATCCTGTAGAAGGTCTCTGTTAGTAGGTTACAGGAGAGAGTTATGATTATCAGAATAGTTAGTGCCAAATGGGTGTGCTTGATGGCCAAGATTATAGTTGCAGTTGAGGCTGGAAAACTGTTGATTCTGACCATCTCACTCTGAAGCAATAGTTATGTTTTTTGGGGCTAGATGATTGCCCAGTATAAGATTAAGCCAGGAGTAACAGTTGTAGCAACCTCTCAGGTAGAGATTCTGTTCACTACTAAATTAAACAGCAGGTGAAAGGGGGAGGAGCAGCCTTAAATAAGGTAAGGATTAAAGCTGTACACCCCATACCTGACAATCACTCTCTGTTTCCTCTAAGCAAGGTGTTTGAAACCATGGAAACACTATTGATTAAAGGGACCAGATGTCTGGACACTACAAAACTATTTAAATTCCGGACTGATAAGGGGACTGAGAATTAACAAGTTCTCAACTTTTCCTATTGAGGATTTGGAATTTATTAAAACTTGGAACGATGTATTATCTGAATGCTTGCTTGGATTAAAGAAACTACTGTTAGATTTTAAATCTAAATTGTTGCAGGATGTTTCCAAAGAAATTGATTCTTTACAGGTTGAATGTAATCTTAGAAGTATTGAAATACAGTATTCCAAGTTTGATACAATTTTGCACGAAACAGTGGCAGAATCCAAACGCTTGATAATGGAGACTAAACATGAAAAATGTATCAGAGATTCCACTGATTATGATACAAATAAAGTATATATTTGGGGAAAAAAAACAAAGGTTTAACTATAGGGGGATAATGACCAGAATAAGTTCAAGGGTAACAAACAAGGGAAAGGTAATAAGAACAAAAATAATTGACAGAATGACAAGAAGGTCACATTCACTGAAAATTAGGCTGTATTGCAAGATGAGGAACAAAACTCTGGTGAGGGGTTTACTTCAGGAGATGATTGAGAGGAGGTTACCAGACAAAATGATAACATGAATCCCTCTGCAGACCTAGGAGCAAGACCCTAATTAGGGACATCTATTTTGAAACCTCATGAACAAAATGCAGAAAATGTATCTAAATATCAGGAAGAATCTCCCTCCACACATGAAAGGGATACTCCTCATGCAGGTCCCAGGGAATCAGATAGAACTGATATAGCCCCGGTTTTTTCCTCACGCCCAAAAGAACCAGAAGGGGGGAAGAGGGGGAAAAACATAAAAACAGAGCCATTGCAACAGAGGAGAGGGAGCTCTCAGACCAAGTACAGTTAAATTCTGTCATTAACCTATCCAGTCACCAATTGAACAAAGAGGAATTAATAATATTGAGTTTGGGTTTGAACTTCGTTCCCAGTGAAAATGTTAACCTTTTTCAAACGCTCATTGATGTAAATATAATAGTAAGAGATTTGACATTAAAGAAACATTTCAAAAATTAATGTGCGGTCATTAAACACAATTTGACACCATTTGAAGGGGATAATTCATCTGGGAGGAGAGATTTAAACTTTCAGGAAGAATGTGACATGGAAAACTTGGAGACTCTTCTGAGTGAGGGTAATGATACTTATGAGGAACCAGCTTAAAATGTGGCTAGCAAAGGACCTTCACTCAGGAAAGACTCCAGATTCTACCAATACAATCTAGGGGAGATATCTTGGAAAAATTCCAAAAAAGAGTAGAACGTGACTTAACCCAATTAGCATATTGTATGGATACTCGAAAACATAACAATCTGTCATGATCGCTCCCCTCCGCTCCTCTTCTTCCGGTTCTTCCGGCTACTCTGTCCTGTGCGTTACGTTGCTTAGCAACGCTGCACACATTCTGAGCCGTCCTCCTCTGCTGACGTCAGGCAGGCTTCTTATTCTGGCGCCCTGATCTCCTGGTGCTCGTTTGTTTCACTTCTGTGGCTGCTGTGAGTACTCTCATTTCTCTGGTTACCGGATTTAACCCTGAACTGCCTGATTAAAAGTTGCCTACCTCTGCTTCACTGACTACGGTATTATTTAACCCTGAACTGCCTGATTACAAGTTGCCAAACTCTGCTGAACTGACTACTCTATTGTTTAGCCCTGAACTGCCTGATTACGAGTTGCCTACCTCTGCTTCACTGACTACGGTATTGTTTAACCCTGAACTGCCTGATTACAAGTTGCCAAACTCTGCTTCACTGACTGCTCTATTGTTTAACCCTGAACTGCCTGATTACAAGTTGCCAAACTCTGCTGAACTGACTACTCTATTGTTTAACCCTGAACTGCCTGATTACAAATTGCCAAACTTTGCTGAACTGACTACTCTATTGTTTAACCCTAAACTGCCTGATTACAAGTTGCCAAACTCTGCTTCACTAACTACGCTATTGTTTAACCCTGAACTGCCTGATTACAAGTTGCCAAACTCTGCTGAACTGACCGCCTATTCTTGATCCCACACCTCCTTCTATCAAGTGTCCTAGTACTACTATCCTGAACCTCAAGAACCACTTGACCCTCTGTGTGAGTACCTTATTTTATAGAAGTTGTCGTGGGGTCACATCCTGGGTTATACTCAGTGTGCTAGAGTGTTATTTGAGTTCACTCTAGCATTTGGGTCTGATTCTGGACCTTACCTAACTTGACATAACAAATGGGCCATAAATATGAACCCCGCTGAGTTATCCAGGGCCGTGACCCTCCAAGGACAACTCCTTGGTACACATGCTGCGCACCTGCAGTCTCTAGAATCTAAACTCGACCAGATTACTGCTCTGTTGCATAACCTCTCCGCTCCTCCTCAAACTACCTCTACCCCTGCCGTGGCTAGTTCTACTGCTGTCTATAATCTGCCACAACCTGTGGGACTTCCGTCTCCTAGAATCCCACTGCCTGATAAGTATGACGGCAATCCTGAGGACTGCCATGGATTCCTTAACCAGTGTCGCTTACACTTCAGAAATAATCCTCAAGTATTCTTCAATTCTTTTACAAAGATTACTTTTTTGATTTCATGAATGGTGAGGCTTTGGCTTGGGTATCACCTTTCCTGGAAAAGAACGACCCCTTGATTCATGATGTTGACCCCTTTGTATCCGCTTTTTCTTCAGTTTTTGATAAACCCGGTAGGTTTGCCGCCGCTGAAGCTGGGTTGTTGGACTTAAGACAGGGCTCCCTTTCAGTAGCTCAATACGCTATAGAATTCCGGACCTTAGCTGCAGAAACAACATGGAACCATGGGGCACTATGTGCAGCTTTTCGCAAAGGTCTTTGCGAACGGTTAAAAGATGAGCTAGTATTTCGTGATCTACCAGAATCCTTAGAAGACCTTATCAACTTATGTATTAAACTTGACACCCGGTACTCTGAAAGAGACCGGAATAGACGACCGTATCCTAGATCTACATTTCATCCTCAGCCTTGTTCTCCTGGTCAGTCTACCACTAACTCTAATTCTCCTGAGGCCATAGAACCCATGGAAGTAGGAGCAATCAGGTTGTCTGAAGCAGAACGCCTTAGAAGGCATACTTTAGGACTGTGTCTATACTGTGGTACTAAGGCTCATTTGTTAAGAGACTGTCCTACCAGGCCAGTAAAAGCCAAGGCTTAACTACTGATCGAGGGACAGAGTTAAGCTAGAACCCGTTGACTTCCCTCAATCCCAAGCTTTTTGTTCCTGTTACTCTTACTGTTGGAAGTACCAAGATCTAGACCCAAGCCCTCATAGACTCAGGAGCTGCTGGAATGTTTATGGATTCAAGATATGTCGACTATCTTTGGGTTCCTCTTCTCACCAAGAATCAATTAATTAAGGTTACCACGGTCAGTGGTAAACCTCTGGGCTCTGGATATATTCAATATTCCACAATACCTCTTCACATGTCCGTAGGAATTCTCCACTCTGAAAGCTTCAGTTTTGACATCATCACTTCTCCACAATTTCCTTTGATATTAGGACTACCATGATTGCAGCTCCATGATCCTTTTTTTTCCTGGTCCAAAGGGGAACTCATAGCTTGGGGACCTACTTGTTTCAAACAGTGTCTGCACTGTCCCTACAAATCTGACAGTTCTGTCATGGCTCTTGTTGACATGCCGGATTCCTTACCAAAGCAGTATCAGGATTTTTGTGACGTTTTTTCTAAGAAAGAGGCTGAAACATTACCACCTCATTGGACATTTGACTGTCCTATTGATCTATTACCTGGAGCTCCTCTGCCCAGAGGTAAAACCTATCCCCTTTCTCGTCAGGAAAATGTTTCTCTGGAAGAATACATTAAGGATAACTTATCCAGAGGGTTTATTCAACCTTCATCTTCACCAGTAGGAGCAGGCTTTTTCTTCATTGGTAAAAAGGATGGAGGTCTTCGGCCCTGCATCGACTATCGGGCTTTGAACCATTTCACTGGGAAAAACAGTTATCCCCTTCCGCTCATCCCTGAGCTATTTGATCATCTTTAAGGAGCTTCTCTCTTCTCCAAGTTGGACCTTCAACGGGCCTATAATTTGGTTAGAATTCGTAAGGGGGACAAATGGAAGACTGCATTTAACACCAGATTGCGCCACTATGAATATCTCGTTATGCCGTTTGGATTGTGCAATGCGCCAGCTGTGTTCTAACACTTTGTTAATGAGATCTTCAGAGACTACTTAAATCACTTCGTTATCATTTATCTTGATGACATACTGATTTATTCCAAAGACCTACAAGAACATTTCCATCATGTAAGATTGGTACTCCAGAGATTACATGAAAATTCTCTCTTTGCCAAACTGGAGAAATGCTCTTTCCACCAAAATTCTATTCCCTTCTTGGGTTATATTATATCTAAATCAAATCAATCAATCAATCAAAGACTGGCCAAGACCTACCACCCTCAAATCCCTACAGAGGTTTCTTGGCTTTGCCAACTATTATCGGAAGTTTATTCCAGACTTTGCCAATATCAGTTCTCCTCTCACTTCCCTTACCAAGAGGGGACAAAACTGCAGAGATTGGCCTAGTACTGCAATTCAGGCTTTTGAAATTTTGAAAACTGCATTCTCGTCAGCATTTATCCTAAGTCATCCCATTCCTGAGCTCCAATTCATCCTTGAGGTGGATGCCCTTTCTATTGCTGCTGGAGCAGTACTCTCCCAATGTAACCCAACCACCAGCAAGATACACCCTGTGGGGTTCTTTTCTAAGAAATTCAATCCAGCCGAATTAAATTATTACGTAGGTATCAAGGAGTTACTGGCCATAAAACTAGCCTTAGATGAGTGGAGACATTGGCTTGAGGGTACTAGTCAACCGTTTCTAATAATCTCCTGTACCTCCATATGGCTAAACGCCTCAACCCTCGTCAAGCTCGGTGGGCTTTGTTCTTTTCTAGATTTAATTTCATACTTTCATATGTTCCGGGTACCAAGAACTCCAAAGCGGATGCTCTGTCCAGGCACTACCAATCTACCGATTTTACTCTACCGGATACTGATCCTATACTACGTCCAGTCAGTGTTCTAGCACAAGTATCATCTTTCCCTATGCAGGCACTTTGTTCAGCTCAAGACCAAGTACCGTCTTCCTACAAACTTCCTCTGGGAATTCTGTATGTACCACATAAATTCCACAAGTTGCCTACCTCTGATTCACTGACTACGGTATTGTTTAACCCTGAACTGCCTGATTACAAGTTGCCAAACTCTGCTGAACTGACTACTCTATTGTTTAACCCTGAACTGCCTGATTACAAGTTGCCAAACTCTGCTGAACTGACTACTCTATTGTTTAACCCTAAACTGCCTGATTACA
Organism: Bombina bombina; assembly: GCF_027579735.1. Taxonomy (NCBI): domain Eukaryota; kingdom Metazoa; phylum Chordata; class Amphibia; order Anura; family Bombinatoridae; genus Bombina; species Bombina bombina. The sequence goes on from NC_069502.1 coordinate 350,051,346, forward strand.
AGTTGCCAAACTCTGCTTCACTGACTATGCTATTGTTTAACCCTGAACTGCCTGGTTACAAGTTGCCAAACTCTGCTGAACTGACTTCGCATATTCTTGATCCCACACCTCCTTCTATCAAGTGTCCTAGTACTACTATCCTGAACCTCAAGAACCATTTGTCCCTCGGTGCGAGTACCTTGTTTTATAGAAGTTGTCGTGGGGTCACATCCTGGGTTACACTCAGTGTGCTAGAGTGTTATTTGAGTTCACTCTAGCATTTGGGTCTGATTCCGGACCTTACCTAACCTGACACTAACTAGGGAAGAGCTTATTAAATTGAAAAAAAATAATAGAACATAAAGAACTGGTTATAAGGGCAGCTGCTAAGGGAGGGTCAGTTGTAGTATTAGATAGAATGTTTTTTATCAGTGAATCATTAAGACAACTAAATGATCCCCTCCAATACATTAAATTGAGCTTTAACCCTACTACACGTTTTCAAAAAGAACTAGGGTAGCTAATTGATGATGGGAAGGAGGAGGGTTATCTGGACGAAAAAAACCCTCTAATTATCTTATAGTAGACCATCCTATTGTTCCCATCTTCAATTTTTTGCCCAAAGTACATAAATCCCTTTCCAATGTAGTGGGCAGACCGATCATTAGTGGTATAAACTCTATGTTTGAACATCTCTCACAGTGGCTGGATGAGATACTACAGCCACTAGTCAAAGAACTTTCCAGTTATTTGAGAGATACTAAACTGTTACTTTTAGAGATGGAGTCCATCAATTGGAATAGGGATTATAATTGGTCGACAGTGGATATGACATCTATATATTCTTATATACAGTACTACAAAGGCTTGGAAGCACTGAATTTTTTTCTTAAGAGAAATCAATACTATGATCACAATTTTTGTAAATATATTATACGTGTAGCAGAATTATTGTTGACAATTTCTTTGTCTTCAAAGATGAATACTACCTCCAGAGATGTGGGAACCCCTCCTATGTGAATTTTTTCATGGGATGGTGGGAGCTGTCCCACATCTTTGGAGCTAATTACCCCGAAAATTATCGTATTGTTTGTTACCGTAGGTATATAGACAACCTTATATTTATCTGGTATGGGGACAAGTCAGAGGCAGAGATATTTGTGAACAGTCTAAACAACAATGAAGCAGGGATCAAGTTTACATTTTAATTTGGTACACAGAGTATTAATTACTTGGATGTAACATTAAAAGGAAGGGAATCAGGAAAAGTGGACACTGAAGCTTACAGAAAGCTTATTTCAGGCAGTACCCTTCTGCATGCTCATAGCTGTCACCCTAAAAGGGTATTCAATTCAGTACTAAGGGGTCAATGCATTAGACTCAAAAGGAATTGTACTAATAAAAACAGCTATATTAGACATGTGGAAGATTGGACTAGTAGGCTACTAGAAAGAGGTTACAACCTAAAAGACATAGAGTTAACCAGGTCAAACATTGATCATAGAGAAAGATCTGATTTTTTAACTCAAAAAAGAGCAAATAGAAATGAGGATTTTAACGGTGTTACATTTGTAACACAGTACAGTAACCAATTCCATCAAATTTGCAACATCATTAAGAAAAACTTCTCTATACTTAAAGCTGATGATGGGTTAGAAGACATTAACCCTAAAAGTTGCAGATATGCCTTTAAGAAAAGATTGTGTATTTGAAACAGGATAGCGCCTACTCAAATTAAATTAAAGGAAGGGAGAGTCAGTTCCTGGTTACAGCACAAAGATGTTTTTAGGTGCAGCAATTTCCAATGCAATGCATGTGACTTCCCAGATAGAAGAGAAGGCTTTAGAAGCAGTGTAACTGGTAAACATTTTAAACAACAAAAGTGTATGAATTGTAGGTCTGTGTATTTTCTATATTTAATAACATGCATAGAGTGTGAGGTCCAATATGTGGGCCTCACTACAAGAGAGATCAGATATAGAATACGAGAACATTTGTCCAGCATAAAATTGGGGAAGTTGACTACACCATTAGTATAACACTTTAAACTTGCACGCGGCGGGGGGGGGGGGCGAGAGGAGAGAGGGAATATTCTTTTTTTACTACTTCCCTTTTTTTTTTTTTTTTTTTTATTGAGTTGTCCGGGAAAGGGTTTTTTGCTATTTGGCTTTTGTCCCGTCTTATAAATTTTTCTTTTATGCTGTAATCTCCATGTATGGAGAAATGTGTGTTATGTGTGTGTTACTTGTATTTTTCTCTTTTCTTTTTTGTACAATAAAAATTTAATAAAGGTAAAAAAAAAAAAAAAAAACTTAAAACATAATAAGGAAAGTAATTCTTAGATGGACAATTATTGAAACAGTGTTCTCTAATAAAAGAGGTGGAGACAGATAATTAATTCTAGGTAAAAGAGAGGTGTTCTAGATACACAGACTGAAAACCAGAGTACCTTGTGGTCTAAACTCAGCGTATGATGTCATACATTTTTGGCAATAGACCACCAAAGTTTCCAGTTCTGTGTATCCAGGGCACAGACATCTCCTCTCCAATCATTTTCTATATTTATATTGTATATACAATGAGACCACTAAGACCATTTCAGCAATATTGATGTGTTAAGTTATTTTCTTTCTAATATGTTCCATTATGATTAGTTCTTAGATTAGAACAAAATCTAAATTTAATCAAGTATAAATAGGTTTAGAAGTCTGTCCGCTTATTTTTTTCCCCTCAAAAAGAATGATGAATATATAGAAGCAATTCTATGATTATTTGTATCCCTGAGTCTCATATAGAAAAAAGTTAGCACCTGTCTAATGTTTAATTTTTCAGAATATTGGGACATCTTTGTTCATATATGAGTTCTTAGGTATTAAATATTGTTAGGCACACTATATATGCATATTATGAATTTGTCTTTAACTAATTACTATAGTAAGTATTTTTGTATATTTTTTATATATATTTTGTATATTTTTTGTATATATTCTGTTTATCTTCTGAAATGTGAATATATTTTTGTAAACATTTTTTGTATTAATATGGATTCAAGCAAGGTAATATATAATAATCATCAAATGAAATTGTTATTCTAATCTGAACGGGATTTCAGACATTTATATGAATGTTTAAGTTTGCATTGTAATTATTTCTCATAAAGAGTATCAAGAATGAGTATTAGTTTTTGTTTAATTTCACTCATGTCACATATTCTTCTTATATACAGACTGCTAACATACTAAATGCTGATCATTTGGGAAACTGATAGGCGAAGTTCCAATTTGGTTTTATCCAATCAGATTGTCACGCCATACTGCTCTAGCCGTTGCTAGGGGCGTAGTGTCTCCTTCCCTGCTCTTTGTCAGGGGCAGTGTCGGCTCCGGATGCGTGCAATGCTGACATCATTGCGGCACGCTCCGGATGCCAGTCGGAGCTCAGTGACGTGAATCTGCGCCTATTTAAATGTTTTTACAATGATCTGTCACTGCCCAAGTATAGGTGTTACTTTGTGTGCTCCTGGGTGTGACAGATCGTTCTTTCTTGTGCCTAATACAATACAATACAATAGCATTTACTCTGAATTTCAAATGAGTAGTAGATTTTTTTCTAACAAATTTCAAAGTTAAGTATATTTCCACTCCCCATGTACCATGTAATAGCAATCAGCCAATCACAAATGCATATACGTATAGTCTGTGAATTCTTGCACATGCTCAGTAGGAGCTGGTGACTCAAAAAAATGTAAATATAAAAGACTGTGCACATTTTTTTAATGGAAGTAAATTGTAAAGTTGTTTAAAATTACATGCTGTATCTGAATCATGAAAATTTAATTTGACCTGAGTGTCCCTTTAAACTGCTGGACTGCTATACTGTTGTCAAACCCTGCCTGCCTGACCATTCTAGTGGTGTGCCCTTGGACTGCTTACTGTTGCCAAACCCTACCTGCCTAACTATTCTAGTGGTTTATACTTGGACTGCTTTACTGTTGCCAAACCCTGCCTGTCTGACTATTTTAGTGGTTCATCCTTGGACTGCTTTGCTGTTGCCAGACCCTGCCTGCCTGACCATTCTAGTGGTTCATCCTTGGACTGCCCTGCTGTTGTCGCTGGGGACTGTCCTGCCTGTGGTGAGTGCCGCCTTCCTCATCTCACTAACTTTCTCTGCTCTGGGATATTCCCTATCATTCCGGCTCGACGCCAGGATAACAAGACTACTGGTCGAGATTGGTCTGATAGAGGAGTATCCCATGAGTGTTACACAGATAGATTTATCTAATTTAAATAAGGGCCTAATTGGCTAAGTAACCACGCTACGATTATGGCTTTACTGCTGAAATGCGTCAGTGGGTTAACAGGGATTTGCCTATATGGCTGCTATCTTTTGATAGTTTTTTACGAAGATTGACAAATAAAGTATCAAAGCTTTATGATCACTGGAAGTGCTCCTTTCTCTTTTTTTCTGAATCTGGATTGACTGAATACGTTGTGAGCACACCCGTGGACACCTACCTCATCCTTTAGCCGCAATTCCCACTGCCTCCCATGTGATCAGCGAACCAATGACGTCACACACCGCATAGACACATGGCCGAGGGGAGGGAATGGAACAGGTTGAGTGTACTGGATGTCTGCATACTTAGTAGAGCCTCTACAGGAGATCCTCTACAAAGCGGTAAGCACTAAGGACGGATGAGAGGAAACCAGAAAGATTGTCAATGGACCATGAGTATATTGCCCCCATTTGAGGCTGTTACAGAGTGCATTGTATTGTGACTTTAAGTCTGGTGCTGGAGCGATTATAGGCAGTGGGAGCGCTGTTAATGTTGGATTCTATGGCTACAGTATTACATACTAAATTTTTCTAGTAGGTGCACACTTATATTTTGACTTTGCTTTAGTCTGTATATAAAACACTAACGGCTAGATTATGAGTTTTTCGTTTTGAGCTGTGCAGTGCAGCGCTGGTATTAAGGGTTTTCATAAACCCGGCGTTAAAAGACAAGAAGTGAGTGAAGAGCAAAATTTTGCTCATTACCGCACTCCAATACCAGCTCTGCTTAAGTCAGCGGTTAGCTGGTCGTACGTGCTCGTGCACGATTTCCCCATAGGGATCACCGGGGAGAGCTGGCTGAGAAAAAGTCTAACACCTGCAAAAAAGCAGTGTAAAACTCAGTAACACAGTCCCATTGATTCCTATGGGGAAACTAATTTTATGTCTATACCTAACACCCTAACATGAACCCCGAGTCTAAACACCCCTAATCTTACACTTATTAACCCTAATCTGCCATCCCCGACATCACTGACACCGACATTATATTTATTAACACCTAATCTGCCGCTCCAGACACCGCCACCACCTATATTATACTTATGAACCCCTAATCTGCTGCCCCCAACATCGCCAACACCTACATAACATTTATTAACCCCTAATCTGCTGCCCCCGACATCGCCGACACCTACCTACATTTATTAACCCCTAATATGCTGCCCCCAACGTCGCCGACACTATAATAAACATATTAACCCCTAAACCGCCGCACTCCTGCCTCACAAACATTAGTTAAAAATTATTCCTATTTAAAACTAAATACTTACCTATAAAATAAACCCTAAGCTAGCTACAATATAACTAATAGTTACATTGTAGCTATCTTAGGGTTTATTGTTATTTTACAGGCAAGTTTGTATTTATTTTAACTAGGTAGAATAGTTATTAAATAGTTATTAACTATTTAATAACTACCTAGCTAAAATAAATACAAAAGTACCTGTAAAATAAAACCTAACCTAAGTTACAATAACACCTAACATTACACTATAATTAAATACATTTTCTAAATTAACAACAATTAAATAAATTAAATTAAATTACCTAAAGTACAAAAAACCCCCACTAAATTACAGAAAATATTAAACAAATTACAAGATATTTAAACTAATTACATCTAATCTAATAGCCCTATCAAAATAAAAAAAAGCCCCCAAAATAAAAAAAACCCTAGCCTAAAATAAACTACCAATAGCCCTTAAAAGTGCCTTTTGCGGGGCATTGCCCCAAAGTAATCAGCTCTTTTACCTGTAAAAAAAAATACAAACAACCCCCCAACAGTAAAACCCACCACCCACACAACCAACCCCCCAAATAAAATACTATCTAAAAAAACTTAAGCTCCCCATTGCCCTGAAAAGGGCATTTGGATGGGCATTGCCCTTAAAAGGGCAGTTAGCTCTTTGGCGGCCCAAACCCTAACCTAAAAATAAAACCCACCCAATACACCCTTAAAAAAACCTAACACTAACCCCCTGAAGATCGACTTATAGTTCTGAAGATCGGACATACATCCTCAAGGAAGCGGCAGAAGTCTTCATCGAACCAGGCCAAAGTCCTCAACGAAGCCGGGAGAAGTCTTAATCCAAGCCGCGCGAAGTAGTCCTCCAGACGGGCAGAAGTCTTCATCCAGACGGCATCTTCTATCTTCATCCATCCGACGCGGGGCGAGTCCATCTTCAAGACATCCGACGCGGAGCATCCTCTTCATCCGATGACTACCCGACGAATGAAGGTTCCTTTAAGTGACGTCATCCAAGATGGTGTCCCTTAGATTCCGATTGGCTGATAGAATTCTATCAGCCAATCGGAATTAAGGTAGAAAAAATCCTATTGGCTGATGCAATCAGCCAATAGGATTGAAGTTCAATCCTATTGGCTGATCCAATCAGCCAATAGGATTGAGCTCACATTCTATTCGCTGATTGGAATATCTAATGTTTGCAGGAGTGCGGGAGTTTAGTGGTTAATATGTTTATTATAGTGGCGGCGATGTTGGGGGCGGCAGATTAGGGGTTAATAAGTGTAGGTAGATTGCGGCGACATTGGGGGTGGCAGATTAGGGGTTAATAAATATAATGTAGGTGTCGGCGATGTTGGGGGCAGCAGATTAGGGGTTCATAAATATAATGTAGGTGGCGGCGGTGTCAGGAGCGGCAGATTAGGTTTAAAATTTTTATTTTAGTATTTGCCATGCGGGAGGGCCTCGGTCTAGGGGTTAACAGGTAGTTTATGGGTGTTAGTGTACTTTTTAGCACTTTAGTTATGAGTTTTATGTTATGGCGTTGTACCATAAAACTCTTAACTACTTACTTTTAAATGTGTTAGGACTCTTGACGGGGTAGGGTGTACCACTCACTTTTTGGCCTCCCAGGACAAACTTGTCCCATAGAAAAAAGACTTTACAAAGTTTACGTAAGTCGTTTTGCGGTAAGGCCAAAGAAGTGTGCGGTACACCTATACCTGCAAGACTCGTAATACCAGCGGGCGTAAAAAAGCACAATTGGTGGCTGACTAAATACTTTTTTTCCCCACTGTACATCTGTGTAATACCAACTTAAAAATATGTACCACCTTAAAGTGCATCACAATGCACAGGAAGTATGTAATCCGGAACTTCCAAATGACAGTTAAAGTCCCGGGAGAGAGAACAAACCTAGCGGAAAGTTACACTTTGAAGAAGCAGCATCGAGTTTTCCCAGCAGTGAAACATGTATTGCATTTTTATTTGCTTCATTACCTCGGCACGGCCGGCCAAGTGTCCATACCATCCTGGGCCAAGTGGGATACCTCCATCCGTACCTACCAAGCTGTGAGGGTCATAACAGCGGAAGTTACAAACCTTAGTGGATTAAAAGTACCTAGGTGAAGTGGCACTGCAAGCTTAAGTGAACACGACTGCCTTGACCAGATCTACAGATGCACAAACAATACTACCATCACTGGTGAGATCTACCCTGTATGCAGTCCCACACGCCCCTTCCCTTGTTAAAGGGCTTATTAAATCACAGTATATTAGAACTATTAGAAACAATTCTAGCAGAGAAAAGGGGGAGTCACAAGTACGGGAGATGCAAGAAAGAGGGTACTTACCCACTGTCCTTGAAGCAGTTAAAGAACAAATCAAGGATACCACACAGGAGACACTACTACATAAGAAAATTAAGCAGCCAAACTCTGAGAACAATATTATCTTTGCAACAACTTATGCCCCCAATACTTCAAAAGTTGGACAATCCATTAGCGAGCATTGGCACATTCTACTCTCGGATCCGAAACTGAAATTTGCTAAGGACACATGCCCTATAGTTGGATATAGACACAATACCAATCTAAGAGATCTGTTGGTCATTTCAGACCCCATTAAATGCTACACAGATGAAGATCAAAAGACAACACAGAAGGGATGCTTTTGGTGCCCTAATGCACAATATGTAATGCTATGATAGCCACTAAGAAGATCAATCATCCGCATGGCAATCAAAAATACACCATCAACCATCCTATTACACGTACCATGACACATGTTGTATACATAATAATTTGTCCATGTGGCTTATATTATGTAGGAAAGATGCAAGGAACTATCTGTGAAAGAATGGCCAACCATCGAGCTGCAAATAGACTGGCCATAAAGAAAGGGAGGTGGCACGTCACTGATTGGTAGCAAAGCATCCAGTATCTGCCATCAAAGTAATTCTCATTGACCACATCCAAAAATTGCCCCGTGGTGGGGATAGGAACAAGCTGCTTCTAAGAAGAGAAGCAGAATGGATGTTTCGATTGGAGACCATACACCCCAAGGGACTTAATTCTTTACCTAATTTTGGAGCATTGTCATAATGCAGTGTAGTCATGTATCATTGTAGAATGGGACACTATCAAGTTGTGAATGGGGAATGGGTGGGGGTGGCCTTCCGCCTTTTGACGGGATATTACCCCACACCATAGTCATTGGTAACATTAAGGGATGGTGTGGATTACTTGTAGTACACGTGATCTCCTTGATTACTGTGTCAAGTGGTTCCCTTTCTCTACTAGTGATGCTAGTATACACTATTGATAATTGATTGCACCATGTCCCATGTTGGGGTACTGCTATGTCCTAAGTGGCAACAATGTAACAATGTAGCAAGTGTGGTATTCTAATCAATTTTTGCATTGTCTACACCATATTGCTTTATAAGATATGTCCATTAGACCTCTTGTCACTAGTATATTTCTATATATGAGCTTTGACATCTTACACTGCAGCCCATCCTCTTTTTTTTAATTCAATTGAATTTTTAATTTGATATATGCCTATCACGCCATGTTTTTCACGAGTTGGTTCTGTATTTTCTAGCTACCTGTTTTTCTGGATGTACATCATCTAGGTATAGACATGATGCTTGAGAGATCTTTAACACTAGTAAGCACGTGTACGTTTGCAATATAAACACTACAGAAGTGACATCATATATGATGTATTTCTGGCAAGACCGGAACCGGAAGTGACGCAACTTCCAGTTTTCTGGATATGAGATTGATGGCACGTTATGACATAGGTGATAGAAATTACACAATATGTTTGGGCACAATACAATGTTATATCCAACACTAATGGATATATTAACATGATGATAACCCTATAAGGGAATAAGAATCTTGGCTGTTTGTGTAATTCTGTATAATTTTGGACTGAGTATTATGATATATATTAACACCGGAAGTGAAGGTTGTTAACTTCCGAGTTCACTTTAAACTATACCGGAAATTATGTATGTTTGGCGCTTTTTTTGAACAGGAAGAAGGAGGTAACTGTTTGTTATTTCACTGTATTTAAACACGGTTTTGTGTGTACACTGTATGTTCTGAGGAAGGGGCGTTTTATTCCCCAAAACGTCAATAAATTTGACTCTTTCATTTGAAAAATCCTGGTTCGTATCTGTTTCTGTTGGATATATATATATATATATAAATAAAAATAGAATAAAAAGGTAAGCGCTACCTAGCATATAATATGTAGGAATAAAGGATAATACATGTATAAAACCACATATACAGATAAATGTATGCATAAACCTAATAAGTAATAATAATTGATAAAAGTTACTAAAAAGTCTTGAAACTCAAAAGGAGAGACACTTGAGCAGTTCATATAAATCCAAAAACTTCTTCAGACTTCCAATTCCCATATGGGTGTGCACTTACTTGAATTGACCTCAATCAGTATGAGGTAAGTAGAGACGTAATCACTTGTCTTAAGCACTGGCATATCCTCCATAAAGATAAAATCCTGAAGGGAGTTTTAGACAAGAAACCAGGCTTTATCTTTAGAAAGAATCAAAATCTAAAAAATATCTTGGCACCAAGCCAATTAAGGAAAACCCAACTGAAGAAAACTTGGCTCAATGAGGGAGGCGCGAAGGGGGTCTATAAATGCAAAAGATTGAATTGTTGTGCCTGTGAACATGCATATAATGGTAATAGACCTACCAAGCAGGTGATTTCCACAACAAATGGTAAACAATGTGATATACAGACACTATGTAATTGTAAAACAGAATACGTAGTGTACCTGATTCAATGTAGTTGTGACCTTCATTACATAGGTCGCACTACACACCCCTTTAAGAAGAGAATGTACGAACATATAACCAATATTAAAGATGGCCTAAAATCTCACAATCTCTCTGAACACTACAGGGTGGTTCATGAGCAAGACCCCAAATGTCTCAGAGGTACCATTCTGGAATTGGTGAAAACATCTGAGAGAGGGGGAGACAGGGAATGTCTCCTCAGGCAAAGAGAGACCTATTGGATTCACCTATTTAATACCATGGTGCCATATGGTCTAAATAAGGATATTGACATTGCTGCTTTCTTGTAGTTTTGGCATCTATTGTTCCCCTATAAATAATATAAAAAGAAAGGAAAGAGAAAAGGAAAGAAAGGGAAGGAAGGGAAGAAAAAAAAAAAAAAATATATATATATATATATGTGTGTGTGTGTTTTTTTTTTTTTTCCATAGATCCTCCATTTACACCCCTATGCAATATGCTAGAATCTTTATGCCCTCTGCTGTTTAGGCATTTTAACAAATACATATATATGGAAAAATTCTTTATATATATATATATATATATATATATATATATATATATATATATATATATATATATATATATATATATATATATATATATATATATATTTTTTTACTATATGAATTTTATGTGAAGTTTTCTTCTACATATGTATTATTCCTGTATCATCAAGTATTCATTTTTATGACATATTAATTTATATATGCTTTTAGCAATCATCGATTATATTCTATATTTTATTGAATATTTTATATGTATTAGATTTTTAAATTATTTATATTGATTTTAAGTGCACTTAATCGGATGTCTTATTTCCTAAATATATATTTTTTATCGTATCATAGTACCTATACACATATATACATATTCTTGATTAAGGGTATAATATTTTTGTACACAGATGTACTTTACTGTTAACGTCCGGTAGTGATCTTTTGTACATCTGAAATACACACTTAAAGTTTCTTCCTGTTTATACCTGATCGCTATGGAAACTAACACATCTGCCCTCCTGACGTAACCACGCCTGACGTCTGTAAAAGACGCACAGGCGCTATAGCAAACATTCACCTCTGATGAAGACGGCAGACGTAAGTCGTACACGCCTTCGAAACGCATAAGGTTTCATTGCTAAGTATCACTACAAGCTGCTGACATTTGCTGTTATTTGCCTGTGTTTGGACTTACACGCTGTACTTTTACCTCATATATTGAGGTCCCTCTTGTGAGTAGGTTTAATCTACTGGTGTTCTGTATTTTAACTAATAAAAAGGTTAATGCACTATTAGTGTTTCCTTTTTTCTTTGCATCCTATGGCACCATATTGAAGTTCTACCCTACTCTATGGAAAGAGGATTTGAAAGTTTTTAACTGCGAAAACTCCAAAATAAAAAGGTGGTCCTGTATCCTATACAAGAGGCTTATGCAGACAGCGGGTGTTGTGACAAGTGATTACGTCTCTACTTACCTCATACTGATTGAGGTCAATTCAAGTAAGTGCACACCCATATGGGAATTGGAAGTCTGAAGAAGTTTTTGGATTTATATGAACTGCTCAAGTGTCTCTCCTTTTGAGTTTCAAGACTTTTTAGTATCTTTTATCAATTATTATTACTTATTAGGTTTTTGCATACATTTATCTGTATATGTGGTTTTATACATTTATTATCCTTTATTCCTACATATTATATGCTAAGTAGCGCTTACCTTTTTATTCTATTTTTGTTTCTATCTTTAGAGGGGGGATATAGAGAATCTCCCTTCGACTTAGGTTAGCTGCAGCCATTAAGCATATTCAGTATTAACCTACTGTATTTATTGTCATTTTTGAGGATCATTTATTATAACCCTCATCTGGAGCGCTGGTGGACCTAGAGCTTCCTAAGATATATTGTTTGTATCTGGGATTCTACTTGCATATATATATATGTGTTAAAGAAAGAGAAATCAATAATATAAAAGTGGCACACTGATATCATAGTTTTTCTGGCATATATACTAATGCAATAAGTACCTTGAAAAGAGAGCAGTTCATAAGTACCAATTGAACACAGTTTCAGTTACTTTTTAGTACGGTTTGATTTTGGACGAGATATGGAAGTAAGAGTTCCTGCTTACCAGATAAGTCCTCAATCCTATGAGGTAAGCTGTAAGCTCTGTGGGGTAAAGGTGGTTATATCTCTGTCCTCCAAAAGAGTAAACTCTGAAATCTTTCTAGGATTCTTTGTCCCAGTCTTGTTCCGGTGTGGGGAAAACATTTATGGTACAATGGTATCCCTGGACTCTCTTCTGATCTTTCATGCGATGGTGAGAATCCTAGAAATTTTTCAGAGTTTACTGTTTTGGAGGACAGAGGTATAACCACCGTTACCTCATAGGATTGAGGACTTATCTGGTAAGCAGGAAGTCTTACTTCCATATCTCATCCAAAATCAAACCGTACTGGAAAGTAACTGAAGCTGTGTTCAATTGCTACTTATGAACTGCTCTCTTTTCAAGGGACTTATTGCACCAGTATATATACCAGAAAAATATATTATATCAGTGCGCCACTTTTATATTATTGATTTCTCTTTATTTACCATTTCTAAAAGTAACATGGGTATACTGTATCAATACTGAGGCAGCACGTTATTTAGATACTGTTGTATTGCATTTTGTATTTTCCTTTTCTTTTTTACTTTTACTGTATCTACAATAAGAAATTGTGATATTTATATATAAGTACAGTAGAAAAAGGTAAAATAACGCCATCACCTTGCAAATACTAACACTAAAACAGAAAACATTAGATTGATAGGCTTGAGCGCTGGTGATTTTTCTTGATTTTCGTCAATATTTATTTATTATTCACAAGAGTTGTATTACAGCATTCCCAGACGTTTCGACACCTATTGGTGTCTTTTTCAATGGGTATTTGCCAAAATTCTTTTGTCCCAAAAGGCTCCTAACAAACTATTCCTAACCGCTTACCTATAAACCCCCGTATGTGCTCACGTCACTTCCGGTGCCATGGAGGCCGCTCCCCCTTGCGCGTGTCACTGCTCCTTCACTGCCGCTTGGCTAATTAACATAGCTCCACCTGCGTGTTGACATATATCAACACGTAGTACACCCAAATATGCACATGTCAGGGGCCAGCAACTCCGATAGCATCGGACTGACGAATAAACGTGTATTATAAAAACTTATCTATCCCGTCTATTTATTAAAAAAGTGCTGTGAAAGCACAAGATAAGACCCTTAATATTTCCTATTTACACAGTGAACCTAATACCCAATTTATTTTGTCAACTATATATCCATTAACTTCATCTCAAGCTTGTTTGTACTAACATAACGACTGTTCTATAGTTGATTGTAAAAAATGGTATGGAAGTGGAGTTACTTGGTTGGTGGGAAACTTATCATAATAACATTCATCCCTAATGGAATAAGGTAGAAAAAACTTTTTGGTCCGCAACAGTACACTGTATCATGGAGCTTCTTTGGTTTACAAATGTCCTTATTCCATCCACTCTATACAAATGGGTAATACAGTCCCTTATAATAGAAATGACCTGGATCAAACAATCCTAGACTTCCCATTAAAGGAAAACATTAAAATCCAGTTGTATATTTAGTCCTTTTGGTGCTACTGTATCCAGTCGGTAGATCCAGGAGGTTTCCACCTGGAGGAGTTTGGTATTTCTATCTCCCCCTCTTCGTAAGGGCGGCACATGATCTATGAGTATGGTCCTTAGACTTGCAGCTGTGTGTCCTGCCTGGAGAAAATGTCGAGCCACAGGTTGATCAGACTCACGTTTCTCAATCGCTTGCCTGATCGCATGGCGATGATTCGCCATCCTCTCACGAAAGGTGGTCGATGTTTTCCCCACATACATCAGGGAACACGGACACATCAGTACATAGATCACCTAGGTACTAAGGCATGACAGCCTATGCAGAATCTTGTACTTCCTCCCAGTGTGTGGATGATGGAAGTGCATACCCTGAGGCAGAAGTAATGACTTTTGATCTTGTTGCACCAATTCAGTGTGTACCTTTTTGATCAATTTTCGTCCATAGCCTCGTTGTTCCAATTTATTGACCATTTCTTCCTCTTGGATTCTCCTTGTCTCCGGTAGAGTATTATTGCGGACCACTCGCGTAAGCTGAGAGGAGACAACACCTCTTTTTTGATGTCCCGGATGGTAACTTGTGGACAGCAACAAGGAGTTTTTGTCAGTGTGCTTTGAGTATAATGAGGTTGAAAATTTACAACCCTCATCATCATTGTAAATTGTAATATTTAAATCCAAAAATGGTATACTTCTACAATCACAGGAGTACTTAAAACGAATGGTAGAGTCAATGTTATTCAGAGTATCAACCCATTTCTTCAGTGATTCCTCTGACCCTCGCCACACTAGAAATACATCATCAATGTATCTTACATATAGCTTGATGCAGTCTATCTCAAGAATTTGCATTATATTGGTCTCATACCAAGCCATATATAGATTGGCATATGCGGGAGCCATGTTTGAACCCATTGCAGTCCCTGATACTTGTAGAAAATAATCTTTCTCAAATTTGAAGAAATTCTTCTCCAAACAAAAGGTAAGAAGTTCTAATAGGAACTCAATGGGTGGTCCCCCATATGCCAATGAACTGCTCAATATTGATCTAACAGCCTGTATCCCGCCACCATGAGGGATGGCGGTATACAGGCTGTCAACGTCCATAGTGACTAATAAGTCACCTGGACTTAAGGATTGCCAATTCAGTAACTTCCTGATAAGGGATGGAGAATCTAGTATAAAAGAGTAAGTTTCTTTAACAACTGGTTGCAAGTGATGGTCTATAAAAATGGCCACATTTGAGCACAAAGAATCCCGGGCAGACACAATAGGTCTGCCAGGGGGCTTTGTCAGCGTCTTATGCACTTTCGGCAACAAGTATAGTACCGGTGTTACTGGATGTGGTGTAGTCATACATTCAAACTCATTTTCTTTAATCATGTCTGATTCAAACCCACACTTCAAAATATAGTCCAGTTCCTTCTTAAAACCATTTGTTGGATTTCCCCTTAGTTTACAATACACCCTACTGTCAGTCAATTGTCTATATGCCTCCTCTCTGTAATCAGAGTAGTTTTGTACAACAATTGATCCCCCCTTATCCGCAGCATTTATGATGATTGTGTGATCATCCTTTAGATTTTTAAGAGCCATTCTTTCACCTTTCGTAAGGTTAGGAAATATTTTTTCCACTTTGGCTTGCTCACACGTGTCGCTGATCATGCGTGAGAAACTGCGGATAGAGGGATTGTTGTTAACTGGGTCAAATTTACTCATGGTTTTGAAATTGCTGAACGGGGGCTGTTCCTTGTTTTTAAAGAAATCTTTAATTTTAAGTTGTCTCTGTAGCTTATATGTATCAACACACATCTGAAACTTATCCAGGGTGGGCGTAGGAACAAAGGACAAACCCCTATTCAGCAATTTTCTCTCATCCAGGCTAAGGGGTCTATCACTCAAATTGTAGATAATATCTACCTCTTTTTTATCACTTTTTTCTTTGTATCCTCCCCTCCTTGTGTGGGGTCTCGATTGCTTTGTTTTCCTGGGAGCGGGTTTTTTTTGGCAGACCTGGTACTTATCCCGCCTAAAGGGTGTCCAGTATTCTCACCAGTATTAACTGTCTCAGTGTCCCCTTCTGATGTTTCACCCCCACTGCTATCCACAGTGTCTGCAATATTTTTATTATTAAAGCGTCTCCTACGTGTGTAGTGGGGTCTATCTTCCTTCCCATAAAGCCATCTGTAGACTCTCCTCTCTCTGTAATCAGTTTCTACAGTGGCTAGTTTGCTATTTTTAAATGTCAACAAATCATTCCGATATTTATTTACCTGGCCCTGTAGTTTCTTAACCCAATCTTCTCCTGTATCATCAAGTAAAACCTGAAAACTCATCTGTTTGGTGTCATTTATCTCCACTCTAATTAGCTGCAGTAATCTATTGGACTCTTCAATTACTAATAGAATTAAATCATATGAGCACTTATTAAGTATCGAACACCATTTTTTACAGAAGTCTGGGTTTGACCTACCAATTGTAGGTATATTTTTAATACGAAAACCACGCTATATGTTTCTATTACGGTGATAGTTTGACAAATATACAGTGTGTAGGTAGTGATCTACCTCTCTTTTCTGTAAGTTAAGTACCTTATGATAGACATCAAGTGGTGTTTCCCCTCTCAGCTCACGCAAGTCTGTATTCACCAGGATGCGTGCTGCATCTGCTTCGGTGAAAATCAGGGGTTCTCTGTTACTATTATCATCCCCTGTATTTGGGTAATCATCGGCTGTAGCCCCCAAGGTCTCCATGGGATATATCCCAGGGTTATGGTCTCCTCCAAAGTCCAGTAATTAGTCACTAGGCCACCGGTAGTTCAGTATATTAAGGTACTGTCTCTTTCCACACCATATGTGTTTAAAAACAAATCACACGCAGTATTTTTCAGATACAGAAACTGCACATGAAAAAAAGCACTTAGCAAGGTCAAAAACAGGTACTCACAGTTGTATAGTTAGAGTAGTCGCCACAATATATTATTTTCAAGTATTGTATGCAACGATATATGCAGGGTGCAACTTAGATAATATCTTGAGCAATAACAGTTATAGTGCACTCACTGTTCCAAGGATCATCTGCCGGGGTGCTGCGTGGAAAAATGTAGTTTGAATTTATGACTACACCACATCCAGTAACACCGGTACTATACTTGTTGCCGAAAGTGCATAAGACACTGACAAAGCCCCCTGGCAGACCTATTGTGTCTGCCCGGGATTCTTTGTGCTCAAATGTGGCCATTTTTATAGACCATCACTTGCAACCAGTTGTTAAAGAAACTTACTCTTTTATACTAGACTCTCCATCCCTTATCAGGAAGTTACTGAATTGGCAATCCTTAAGTCCAGGTGACTTATTAGTCACTATGGACGTTGACAGCCTGTATACCGCCATCCCTCATGGTGGCGGGATACAGGCTGTTAGATCAATATTGAGCAGTTCATTGGCATATGCGGGACCACCCATTGAGTTCCTATTAGAACTTCTTACCTTTTGTTTGGAGAAGAATTTCTTCAAATTTGAGAAAGATTATTTTCTACAAGTATCAGGGACTGCAATGGGTTCAAACATGGCTCCCGCATATGCCAATCTATATATGGCTTGGTATGAGACCAATATAATGCAAATTCTTGAGAAAGACTGCATCAAGCTATATGTAAGATACATTGATGATGTATTTCTAGTGTGGCGAGGGTCAGAGGAATCACTGAAGAAATGGGTTGATACTCTGAATAACATTGACTCTACCATTCGTTTTAAGTACTCCTGTGATTGTAGAAGTATACCATTTTTGGATTTAAATATTACAATTTACAATGATGATGAGGGTTGTAAATTTTCAACCTCATTATACTCAAAGCCCACTGACAAAAACTCCTTGTTGCTGTCCACAAGTTACCATCCGGGACATCAAAAAAGAGGTGTTGTCTCCTCTCAGCTTACGTGAGTGGTCCACAATAATACACTACCGGAGACAAGGAGAATCCAAGAGGAAGAAATGGTCAATAAATTGAAACAACGAGGCTATGGATGAAAATTGATCAAAAAGGTACACACTGAATTGGTGCAACAAGATCAAAAGTCATTACTTCTGCCTCAGGGTGTGAAGAAGAATGTGGAAGATGTGAGTGACAACATCAATTTTATAACAACGTTCAACCCCATATCTAAGATTCTATCAGAGTCGGTAAAGAAGAATTGGGAAATCGTGAGTTCTGACAAGACCTTACCCTTTACATGTACAAAAGCACCACGGATGGTATACAAAAGAGCACCCAATTTAAAGGATATTTTGGTCCACAACAACCCGGTTAAGCGTTACGAAAAGGGGACATGGTTGGATACAAAAAGGAAACTGGGATGCTACAGATGTGGTGACTGCACTACGTGTAATAGCATGCTGACTGGTATGCACTTCCATCATCCACACACTGGGAGGAAGTACAAGATTCTGCATAGGCTGTCACCTACGTAATCTATGTACTGATGTGTCCGTGTTCCCTGATGTATGTGGGGAAAACATCGACCACCTTTCGTGAGAGGATGGCGAATCATCGCCATGCGATCAGGCAAGCGATTGAGAAACGTGAGTCTGATCAACCTGTGGCTCGACATTTTCTCCAGGCAGGACACACAGCTGCAAGTCTAAGGACCATACTCATAGATCATGTGCCGCCCTTACGAAGAGGGGGAGATAGAAATACCAAACTCCTCCAGGTGGAAACTTCCTGGATCTACCGACTGGATACAGTAGCACCAAAAGGACTAAATATACAACTGGATTTTAATGTTTTCCTTTAATGGGAAGTCTAGGATTGTTTGATCCAGGTCATTTCTATTATAAGGGACTGTATTACCCATTTGTATAGAGTGGATGGAATAAGGACATTTGTAAACCAAAGAAGCTCCATGATACAGTGTACTGTTGCGGACCAAAAAGTTTTTTCTACCTTATTCCATTAGGAATGAATGTTATTATGATAAGTTTCCCACCAACCAAGTAACTCCACTTCCATACCATTTTTTACAATCAACTATAGAACAGTCGTTATGTTAGTACAAACAAGCTTGAGATGAAGTTAATGGATATATAGTTGACAAAATAAATTGGGTATTAGGTTCACTGTGTAAATAGGAAATATTAAGGGTCTTATCTTGTGCTTTCACAGCACTTTTTTAATAAATAGACGGGATAGATAAGTTTTTATAATACACGTTTATTCGTCAGTCCGATGCTATCGGAGTTGCTGGCCCCTGACATGCGCATATTTGGGTGTACTACGTGTTGATATATGTCAACACGCAGGTGGAGCTATGTTAATTAGCCACGCGGCAGAGGAGTAGTGACACGCGCAAGGGGGAGCGGCCTCCATGGCACCGGAAGTGACGTGAGCACATACGGGGGTTTATAGGTAAGCGGTTAGGCATAGTTTGTTAGGAGCCTTTTGGGACAAAAGAATTTTGGCAAATACCCATTGAAAAAGACACCAATAGGTGTCGAAACGTCTGGGAATGCTGTAATACAACTCTTGTGAATAATAAATAAATATTGACGAAAAGACCGGAGAGTGAAGCGTTTTCTTCCTTGGGGTTGAACGTAAATCTACATTTTTCCACACAGCACCCCGGCAGATGATCCTTGGAACAGTGAGTGCACTATAACTGTTATTGCTCTATATATATATATATTTATTTATTTATATATATATATATATATATATATATATATATATATATATATATATATATATATATATATATATAAATAGATAGATAGATAGATAGATAGATAGATAGATAGATAGATAGATAGATAGATAGATAGATAGATAGATAGATATTGATATATATAGATAGATAGATATTTTTATAGAAGCAAACAAACAAGTCCTCGGCACTTCGATGTGGAAGGTAAAAGAAAGTTCTTTATTAAACGCACAGCCTTAAAAACATGAAGGTGGACGGCAGTCCAGTAAAAACATTTCAGCAAAGGAAAACAGAGGGAACATCACCCTCCTGCAACATCATACTCGTTTCATGCCTCTGGCAGATATATATTTTGCAAAAAAAAACACATCAGATATATATAAAAATATGTAATTTTGACTTAATAGAACTTATTCTTCTATGTAAATAAATTTGGAATGTGAAATAATTAATACTTCATGTCGAGTAAGCTGAGAAAATGCAAACGGGTATGTGCAACTTATTAACTATTAGGTATTTTTTTTCCACTTTTTGCGCTCCATTAAAGTCTACAGAGGAATATGTGAAAGTTGTCATGATATTCTAACTATAGCTTTTTGTGTGCGTCGGGTTAGCGCGCAAGCAAAAACGTTTTTTACTATCAACTTATAATATAATATGCACGCTACCTGATGCTCACAAAAAGCCGAAGATGAGCGGAGTTAACTTGCGAATGGGAGAGCAAACTACATCTCCACTCGTATTCTAACCTTTTCAAGTAGCATACTTTGGTCCATCTATAAGATACTATATTTAATTTTATTCCAAAGTCTCGAATACTAAAAAATGTCATGAAAAATTAAAAAGACATAGGCACTTCTCACAGATCCAAAAATAGACATGTTCTGCTTAATTTACTCTTATTCCTTGACTTCTGTTTAAAAGTTAAAATGTGCAAACGACTGATAATTATTCAGAAGAATATTTTGGAACTATAAAGCATACGTCCATGTTACTAATTAAGACAATGCAATGAATAATAAATACATCTAAAAGTTCAAATCTCAAACAAGACATCTGCAGAATGACATTGGTTTCAAATACAAATCACTCATATGAAGATTCTTTCAATACAAATTCCAAAGAGCCTTAAGGCCATCGATATCAGAGCTAATCATAATTTCTCAGTAAAATCATGTCTGGCATGAAAAACACCAATTGGATGTTCAGCAGTTCTCCTAAATCATGCAGAGCATATTCAAACAAGCCCCTAGGAACTTTCAAAATAAGCTTTAGAAGAACCTTATAGACTTATAACTGTAACATTAAGATGATTTAGAGACAAAATGAGATATGTACTCTTCTACCAGTTGATCAATAGTATTTAAAGCCTGGAAATGCGGGTCAAAATAGATGTAATTGATAATGAACAACATGAAAGCCATTAAAAATGACCATGAAAGTCAAATGATGTATATATAATAAGTTATTACTTGATTGTGTAATGTTCAAAATAACTAAAGATTATTGATAATATAAACCCACACAAGACAACAATATAAATTAAAAAATGAAGGGCCAGATTATTAGTGGAGCACTATTTAGCCCTTTCACTAGAGTGCTAATTGCGTTAGAAGTAAACTTTTTACACGCGTCGGGTTGCGCTCTTATTATGAGGTGAAAATAAAAAGTTTGTGCTCTCGCGTTAACCCGACATGCAAACAGCTTACTTCTAGCACAATTAGAATATTGCACATGCGATAATCTATTCCCACAAAGAAGTCAATGGAGAAAAAAAAAAACAACACACCCTGCTTGCGCGCTTACCCAAACTCATATTCTCAAGGGCGCTAACCCAACATGAAAATATGAATACTTCACATTCCAATGTTCTTCACATAGAAGAATAGGTTCTATTTATTCATAAATACATATTCCTACATATATCTGATGGTATTTTGGAACAGTTTATATCTATACCTATGTATATATAATATATATAACATTACCATTATTATATATATATATATATATATATATATATGAGTTTGAATAGGAAATATACACCTAAATTACAAGTTTTGCGGTACGGCTATACCGATGGAAAATTGGTCTCTGTGCGTGGAATGGCAGGTCACCCGTATTACAAGTCACAGCGATATGGCAAAAGCGCAAGCATTTTAGCCTTTACCGCAACTCTCCATTCTGCACTCAAAAAAATGTCTTTTGAGTGTGGAATTTTCAGGTCTCCCATATTACAAGTTGTTTGGTCAGGCTATTATGCTAGCGTTATAGCTTATACCACCACAATCCATTCTGCAATCAAAGACCAGTAGTTATGGATTTTGCAAAACAAAAATGTTTCATAAAATTCATAACAAAAATGTTACAAAGTACACTAACGCCTATAAACAACCTATTAACCCCTAAACTGCACCCCACATTGCAAATACTATATAAAACCTATTAACCCCTAATCCGCTGCCCACCCACATTGCCAACACTAAATGAAAGTATTAACCCCTAATCTGCCAACCCCCCACATTGCTACTACTAAAATAAACCTATTAACCCCTAAATCGCCGACCCCTCACATCTCTACTACTAAAATAAATCTATTAACCCCTAAACCACCAACCCCCCCACATCGCTACTACTAAATTAAACTGTTAACTCCTAAACCGCTGCCCCACATCGTAAAACACTACATTAAACTATTAACCCCTAAACCTAACACCCCCTAACATTAAATTAAAGTTACAATATAACTATCTTAAAATAAATAAAAACTTACCTGTGAAATTAAAAAAACTAAGCTTAAACTATAAAAAAACTAACATTACTATTTAAAAAAATAAAAATAATATAAAAATAAAAAAACCTAAATGAAAAAATCCTAACACTACGAAAAACTTAAAAAAACCTAACATTACAAAAACAACCTCTAAAATTAAGAAAAATAAAAAAGATCTAAGATTGCAAAAAATTAATAAAAAAATTAACCAAAGTAATTAAAATTAAACCTAATCTTATACCCCTATAAAAACTAAAAAGCCACCCCAAAATAAGAACACCCCCTAATCTAACAATAAACTACCAATAGCCCTTAAAAGAGCATTTTGTAGGGAATTGCCCTAAGTTAAACAGCTCTTTTACATTAAAAAAAAAAATATTCCCTAAAAGTAAACCCGCCCACCCAACCAACCCCCCAAAATAATAAAAAATATGTCTAAATAAACATAAGCTACCCATTACCCATAAAGGGGCATTTATATGGGCATTGCCCTTAAAAGGGCAATCAGTTCTTTAGTGCCCATTAAAAAAATAAAAAAAATCCCTAATCTAAATAAAAACCACCCAAAAAAATAAAAAAAAAATAACTAAGTCCAACCCCAAAATAGGTACTCACCATTCCTGAAGTCCGGCGGTGAAGGTCTTCTTCCAGGCGGCTCCATCTTCATCCATCATGGGGACATCTTCTATTTTCAAAAAAATAAGCCAATAGGATTTCAGTAGCTCTCATCCTATTGGCTGATTGGAAAATTTCAGCCAATAGGAATGCAAGGTACCCCAAATATAAAACAGGTACATTGCATTCAATCTTCAGTGTTCAGCAACAATCATATGAAGATGATCCTCCATGCTGGATGGCTCCGCGGCCACAGGCCCTGCTCCATGGCCACCTCCGCTCCGCACCGCCTTCGCTCTGGATGAAGATAGAAGATGTCCACATGCTGGATGAAGATGGAGCCGCCTGGAAGAAGACCTTCATCCCCAGACTTCAGGAATGGTGAGTACCTATTTGGGGTTAGACTTAGGTATTTTTTTTTTGGGGTGTTTTTTTTTTAGATTAGGGATTTAAAAGAGCTGATTGCCCTTTTAATGGGTAGCTTAGGTTTTTTTAGACTTTGGTTTTATTTATTTTGGGGGGTTGGTTGGGTGGGGAGGTTTTACTGTTGGGGTACTTTGAAATTCTTTAACATAAAAGAGATGTTTAACTTAGGGCAATGCCCTACAAAAGCCCCTTTTAAGGGCTATTGGTAGTTTATTGTTAGATTAGGGGGTGTTTTTATTTTGGGGTGGCTTTTTTGTTTTTAGATGGGTATTAGATTAGGTTTAGTTTTTATTATTTTGGATAATTTTGTTTATTATTTTTGTAATCTTAGAATTTTTTTATTTTTCGTAATTTAGAGTTTTTTTGTAATGCTAGGTTTTTATTTTTTCGTAGTGTTAGGATTTTTTAACTTTGTAATTTAGGTTTTTTATTTTTATTTTTTTAAATAGTAATTTTTTTTTTTTATATTTTAACCTCTTAACGACCTAGGACCTGTCAGGCACGTCCTACAAAAAAGGACCAAGGGGCACGTCCTACAAAAAAGGACCAAGGACGTGCCTCTGGGGTTTCAATCGATGGTGATCGCTTCCAGACAATTTCAGGATATTGAAGTGATGCCTCGATATTGAGGCATCAATGCAATACCCTTTTTTACCCACCAATGCAGAGAGGGCTACTCTGTGGCTGCAGCAGGGAAGCGAGTGGTCAGCCCATCGTTGGTTAATTCCGGATCCGGTCACACTGAAATGTGCGCGATGCAGCGGGGGATGGGAGGGCATGCACACATGCGTGTGCTTGTGTTCGCTCTACATTTACATAAATGTATTGTAAATGTATGGGAAGGAGGGAGAGGTAGGGGGGGAAATACATGTTGGGCAATGGATCTGGGAGGGGGGTAGGTTATTGAGGGGGGCAGCTACACTACAGAAAATATTTTAGTATATATAAAAAATAATAAAACATATTTTTTGGGGAAACTGGGTACTTGCAGACAGTTGCCAGTAGCCAAGATGGCAGCAAATAGGTAGAGGGGGGGGGGTTAGAGAGCTTTATGAGGGGATCAGGGAGGTTGGGGGCTAAGGGTGGATCCAACACTGCAGAGTCAATATAAAGAAAATGCTTTTATTTTAGTACTGGCAGACTTTCTGCCAGTACTTAAAATGGCAGTGACAATTGTGAGGGGGGAGGGAAGAGAGCTGTTTGAGGGGGTCAGGGGGGGATCAGGGG
This sequence comes from Bombina bombina, assembly GCF_027579735.1. Lineage (NCBI taxonomy): Eukaryota > Metazoa > Chordata > Amphibia > Anura > Bombinatoridae > Bombina > Bombina bombina. Next base: position 350,076,116 of record NC_069502.1, read on the forward strand.
GAGGGATGTGTCAGTTGGGAGGCTGATCTCTACACTAAAGCTAAAATTAACCCTACAAACTACCTAATTAACCCCTTAACTGCTGGGAATAATACAAGTGTGGTGCGCAGCTGCATTTAGCAGCCTTCTATTACCAAAAAGTAATGCCAAAGCCATATATGTATGCTGATTCTAAACAAAGGGGATCCCAGAGAAGAATTTACAACCATTTGTGCCTTAATTGCACAAGCTGTTTGTAAATAATTTCAGTGAGAAACCTAAAGTTTAGGTTTAGGGGTTAATAAATGTATTTAGTGTTGGCGATGCCGGGGGGTGGCAAATTAGTGCTATTTAGACTAGGGGTTTATGTTAGGGTGTTAGATTTATACGTAACCTTCTTTTCCCTATAGACATCAATGGGGATTGGGTTATAGCAATCACCATCCCGCAATCGCAGGTGTTAGTATTTTTATAACAATTTTTCTCCATTGATGTCTATGGGGGAAAACGTGCACAAGCACGTCAAGTCAGGCCTTGATTTTTTTGCAGTATGGAGCTTATCACACCATACCACACAACACAAGAAGGTTTTTTTGTAACTTGTAATGGCAGCGCTATGGAAAGTGCGATACCGCAAAATTTATAGCATTATTTACGCACAGGGTTTAGCGCATAACTTGTCATTTTGGCAATAGTCTTTGACAGGGTTAGAAATATTGAATTTTTAGTGAAATAAGGATTGTGTCCTTCAAACTTTGCTTTCATCAAAGAATCTTCCATATGCATCAAATACAGCTTTGCTGACATTTGGCATTCTAGTTGTCAATTTGTTGAGGTAATCTGAATTGATTTCACCCCATGCTTCCTGAAGCACTTCTTACAAGGTGGATTAGCTTGATGGGCTCTTTTATGTACCATACGGTCTAACGGTCCCTAAAACAGCTCAATAGGGTTGATATCTGGTCACTCTGTTGGCCACTCCATTAAAAACAGAATACCAGCTGACTGCTTCCTTAGATAGTTTTTGCATAGTTTGGAGCTGTGCTTTGGCTCATTGTACTGTTTTATGAGGAAATTGGCTCCAATCAAGCACCATCCATAGGGTATGGCATGGCATTGCAAAATGGAGTGATAACCTTCCTTTTTCAAGGTCTCTTTTACCCTGTATAAATCTCTCATTTTACCACCACCAAAGCACTCCCAGACCATCACATTACCTCCACCATGCTTGACAGATGGTTTCACATATTTCTTCAGCATCTTTTTATTTTGTCTGTGTCTCATGAATGTTCTTCTTTGTGATACGAACACTTCAAACCTAGATTTGTATGTCCATAACACGTTTGCCCATCTTAATCTTTTCTTTTTATTGGCCATTCTGAGATATGACTTTTTCGTTTGCAACTCTGGCTAGAAGACCAGCATTCCAGAGTCGTCTCTTAATTGTTGACATTGAGACTGGTGATTAGGGGCGCATGTTAAATACCCAGCCGTTACAAGTGGCTGGTTAATGCTATTGCAAGTTTGCAGTAGCAATTAGCACTCTGGTTAATACTAAAAATGTCCCCCAATTGCACCCCAAATAAAGAATATTGTTACTTTTTATTAAAAAGTATGAGAGTATTTTTATTTTTTAAATATAACTGCACAAAGCAGTTTTAAGGGGTTAAAGTTAGGGGATGTGGGGTGTTAGAAGAAAAACGGCACTGAAAAGTGCCTTTACATTGCGGTCTATGGGCACTGTGTTATTACTATAAATATATATGTATATGCTTATATAAAGTAACAAAAATGAACTTCCGGTTTCGGCACTGACCGTGGAACGCACTTTGGCGAATTCTGATGAATCTTTTGGCGCAATTTTGGAGGAGTGAGGTTTGTGTTTGTTCACGTTTATGTATACACTATAAAAGGGTTGTTTTATTGCACAGTTGTATGCTAATGAAGGGGTGTTAAACCCCGAAAACGTTCCACATTAAAATTATTGTTGAAAAGACCTGTGAGTGCATCTGTGGTTACTTTAGTAGTATATGCTTATATACATATATATTTATGTGTTAATATTTGTTTATACACATAAATATATATGTATATATTCATATACATTTATATTTAAACTTTGCTGCCCATTGTTGCGTGACTTACCTCCTTTGCTGTGCTAGGTTCTCTGCTATGACTATCGGCATGAGAACAAAGCTCCCATTGGATCCTACAAAAATGCGCTCTCATGAGCGCAAAGCTTCCATGCAATGCGAACGTGAGGTTGTGTTGGAATTCCACTTAACTAGTATTAACAGTGCACATTTGTGGGTGCTAGTATTGCGAGTAATTGCAAATACCGAGCTCGTTAAAAAAACACTACTTTTTGCTACAATTGTAATCTGGTCCATAATAATTTGCTTATAATTTAAAAACATTTTCTGAGGTTGAACTGGTATCTGTGAAGACACAAGTACCATTAAGGATCTGGCATCTCATGTTGCTTAAATCTGCTTTAAACATCGGGACATGCTGCTGCAAGACAACAGCTTACATTGAATGCAACTGTATTAGAATTGGATTTATTTTAGAAGTAATTTTTTTTTTAGGAGTCATGATCACACTTGATCTTTAAAGTTTTATTAATTTCTATCTTTAGTGATTAGAAAAGCACACAATTTATAGGCCTCTATTTAACATGGGCCAGACAGATGGAGGCGAATAAACATCTCCACTGTTCTCAAAAGCAATGTTTGTTTGTTTTTTCTATATCAATGCATTTTTATTCCATTTTTTTTTTTTTTTTAAATATTGGACTATACTTTAGGAAAAAGGAACCAACTAGATCTATTGAAACTTTGGATGAGTTGTTTGCCAAGCTCTATTTCCAAGTTATATGTTCAAACAATTTCTTGTGTGGCATTGAGGCGCATTTATCAAGCTCCATATGGAGCTTGTGGGCCCGTGTTTCTGACGAGCCTTCAGACTCGCCAGAAACAGCAGTTATGAAACAGCGGTCTAAAGAATCACCACAATTCAACCTGATCGAGTACGATCAGGTTGATTGACACCTCCATGCTGGTGGCCACGAGTCTGCAGGGGGCGGTGTATTGCTCTCCGCATTCAGCGAGGTCTTGCGGACCTAATCAGCACTGTCGGATCAGGTCCGCAAGACCTTTGATACATAGGCCCCATTATATCAAATACATTTTCAATGCATCTGATTTTCTTGCTAAACTTTAAATGAAATGTCTGCTTTTTTTATTCAGCTGCAATGGCAAGTTGTGCTATTGCTACCAGCTCTATGTATATAAAAGAGATTTTAAATGTTCCCAACCATAACACTGTATACAACTTTCAGCAAATGAGGAATATTGCAGTTACTGTTAAATAAACAAATAAATGTTTATATCATATATAAAATTCTTTGTTACTCAATATACAGGGAGTGCAGAATTATTAGGCAAGTTGTATTTTTGAGGATTAATTTTATTATTGAACAACAACCATGTTCTCAATGAACCCAAAAAACTCAATAATATCAAAGCTGAATAGTTTTGGAAGTAGTTTTTAGTTATAGCTATTTTAGGGGGATATCTGTGTGTGCAGGTGACTTTTACTGTGCATAATTATTAGGCAACTTAACAAAAAACAAATATATACCCATTTCAATTATTTATTTTTACCAGTGAAACCAATATAACATCTCAACATTCACAAATATACATTTCTGACATTCAAAAACAAAACAAAAACAAATCAGTGACCAATATAGCCACCTTTCTTTGCAAGGACACTCAAAAGCCTGCCATCCATGGATTCTGTCAGTGCTTTGATCTGTTCACCATCAACATTGCGTGCAGCAGCAACCACAGCCTCCCAGACACTGTTCAGAGAGGTGTACTGTTTTCCCTCCTTGTAAATCTCACATTTGATGATGGACCACAGGTTCTCAATGGGGTTCAGATCAGGTGAACAAGGAGGCCATGTCATTAGATTTTCTTCTTTTATACCCTTTCTTGCCAGCCACGCTGTGGAGTACTTGGACGCGTGTGATGGAGCATTGTCCTGCATGAAAATCATGTTTTTCTTGAAGGATGCAGACTTCTTCCTGTACCACTGCTTGAAGAAGGTATCTTCCAGAAACTGGCAGTAGGACTGGGAGTTGAGCTTGACTCCATCCTCAACCCGAAAAGGCCCCACAAGCTCATCTTTGATGATACCAGCCCAAACCAGTACTCCACCTCCACCTTGCTGGCGTCTGAGTCGGACTGGAGCTCTCTGCCCTTTACCAATCCAGCCACGGGCCCATCCATCTGGCCCATCAAGACTCACTCTCATTTCATCAGTCCATAAAACCTTAGAAAAATCAGTCTTGAGATATTTCTTGGCCCAGTCTTGACGTTTCAACTTGTGTGTCTTGTTCAGTGGTGATCGTCTTTCAGCCTTTCTTACCTTGGCCATGTCTCTGAGTATTGCACACCTTGTGCTTTTGGGCACTCCAGTGATGTTGCAGCTCTGAAATATGGCCAAACTGGTGGCAAGTGGCATCTTGGCAGCTGCACACTTGACTTTTCTCAGTTCATGGGCAGTTGCGCCTTGGTTTTTCCACACGCTTCTTGCGACCCTGTTGACTATTTTGAATGAAACGCTTGATTGGAAAGGAAGTTGCCTAATAATTATGCACACCTGATATAGGGTGTTGATGTCATTAGACCACACCCCTTCTCATTACAGAGATGCACATCACCTAATATGCTTAATTGGTAGTAGGCTTTCGAGCCTATACAGCTTGGAGTAAGACAACATGCATAAAGAGGATGATGTGGTCAAAATACTCATTTGCCTAATAATTCTGCACTCCCTGTATATACAGTATATATATATATATATATATATATATAAACAGTATCTCACAAAAGTGAGTACACCCCTCACATTTTTGTAAATAATTTATTATATCTTTTTATGTTACAACACTGAAGAAATGACACTTTGCTACAATGTAAAGTAGTGAGTGTACAGCCTGTATAAAAGTGTAAATCTGATGTCCCCTAAAAATAACTCAACACACAGCCATTAATTTCTAAACCGTTGGCAACAAAAGTGAGTACACCCCTAAGTGGAAATGTCCAAATTGGGCCCAAAATGTCAATATTTTGTGTGGCCACCATTATTTTCCAGTACTGCCTTAACCCTCTCGGGCATGGAGTTCATCAGAGCTTCACAGGTTGCCACTGGAGTCCTCTTCCACTCCTCCATGATGACATCAAGGAGCTGGTTAATGTTAGAGACCTTGCGCTCCCCCAACTTCTGTTTGAGGATGCTCCACAGATGCTCAATAGGGTTTAGGTCTGGAGACATGCTTGTCCAGTCCATCATCTTTACTCTCAGTTACTTTAGCAAGGCAGTGGTCATATTGGAGGTGTGTTTTGGGTCATTATCATGTTGTAATACTGCCCTGCGGCCCAATCTCTGTTTCAGTATGTCACAGTACATGTTGGCATTCATGGTTTCCTCAATGAACTGTAGTTCCCTAGTGCTGGCAGCGCTCATGCAGACCCAGACCATGACACCCCCCGCCACCATGCTTGACTGTAGGCAAGACACACTTGTCTATGTACTCCTCACCTGGTTGCCACCACACACGCTTGACACCATCTGAACCAAATAAGTTTATCTTCATCCCATTGGACCACAGGACATGGTTCCAGTAATCCATGTCCTTAGTCTGCTTGTCTTCAGCAAACAGTTTCTGGACTTTCTTGTGCATCATCTTTAGAAGAGGCTTCCTTCGGGGACGACAGCCATGCAGACCAATTTGATGCAGTGTATGGTCTGAGCACTGACAGGCTGACCCCCCGCCCCATCAACCTCTGCAGCAATGCTGGCAGCACTCATATGTCTATTTGCCAAATACAACCTCTGAATGTGACGCTTAGTACGTGCACGCAACTTCTTTGGTCGACCATGGTGAGGCCTATTCTGAGTGGAACCTATCCTGGCAAACTTCTTATAGCATAGGCCATCTTTATATAGAGCAACATTTCTTTTTTCCAGGTACTAAGAGAGTTCTTTGCTGTGAGGTGCCATGTTGAACTTCCAGTGACCAGTATGAGAGAGCGTGAGAGAGATAACACCAAATTTAACACACCTGCTCCTCATTTACACCTGAGACCTTGTAACACTAACAATTCACATGACATCGGGGAGGGAAAATGGCTAATTGGGCCCAATTTGGACATTTCCACTTAGGGGTGTACTCACTTTTGTTTCCACCGGTTTAGACATTAATGGCTGTGTGTTGAGTTATTTTGAGGGGGCAGCACATTATACAGGTTGTACACTCACTACTTTACAATGTAGCAAAGTGTAATTCCTTCAGTGTTGTCACATGAAAAGATATAATACAATATTTACAAAAATGTGAGGGGTGTACTCACTTTAGTAAGATACTGTGTATATATATATATATATATATATATATATATATATAGTCAGGAAAGGAATGTCCAGACAAAGGCTCAAAGCAGGGTGAGTTTATTAAAATTGAAAGCTCAGTGTAACTAGGCAATAGAAAAATGGCTATGAACAAGGCCGTGAGGGGAGGGAGCGTCTGACGCGTTTCAGCTCCTATGGAGCCTTAATCATAGACAGTAGATATATATAGAGAGAGAGACAGACAGACAGACAGAGAGAGATATAGATAGATAGATAGATAGATAGATAGATAGATAAATCTGTTGTCAAATTTTAAACTACAGCTTTCACATAATTTTTTGCCACAATACTTAATGGCATATTTGATTTTTTCCACATTTACAATGATTACTTCTTAGCATCTAAGGTTTTTTTTTTGTAGCTGTAATTTTGATGTGATTGCTCAATTCATTGTGATTGCAACACTTCTAAATTTTTACTCCTAATTTTAATTGCTTACTATAACTGGCTATTATTCACAAATGTGTGCAAGTTTTGTCCCTTCACACAACGAGATACTTTTTTTTGCTTTGGTAGCTAATGCTTCAACCCCAGAATCACTTTTAACTTGTTAGATAATGTTCTTCTTCAAATAGATACTAACAGGTCATTTGAATATATGATGAAAACATTCAATCAATTCTAAATTTACTTTTTTTCTTGCGCAGTTTAAAGGAACATATAAGTACAAAAAAGAAAATCTAATATTTGAGGTCATTTTTTTATAGTGCTATTGCTTGCATATATCTATAGGGTTGATTATTCATAGAGATTCATCTCCTACCTCCCTTTTCAGATCGACGATATACTCTCATATACCATTACCTCTACTGATAACTGTTTCAGTACTGGTTTGACTATCTGCTATATGTGGATGGGTGTCTTTTGGTAAGTATGTTTTTTATTACTTAAGACACCTCAGCTATGGTTTGGCACTTTATGCATTTATATAAAGTTCTAAATATATGTATTGTACTTATATTTGCCATGAGTCAGGTTCATGTATTTCCTTGTGCAGACTGTAAGTTTCATATTTAGGGAAAATAAACATATTAAGGAATATTTTTCTTATGTGGGGTTTAGTCTTTTTTATCAATTGACTACTTTTTTTCTTGCAAATTGCGGGCAGTACTAGGCCCGGGGGTGCGCCAAATGCTAGACTTTATTGCGTCATTTTTGGCTCAAGAATTATTTGGTGCGAAAAGTATGTCCGTTGACGCAAGTTCGTCTTTTCCAGCATCGTAGTTGACGCCGAAGCCTTACACATGGTTGCGTCGTTAGTGACGCAAGTGTGTCATTTCCGGATATTGTTGGCCCCAAAAAAATTTCAGTTACGTTGGCGTCATACTTGGTGCCAAATTTTTTCATTAATTTAATACCCCATTGCTCTTGCCTTTTTCTATGTCAGAGGGCTATGCTATTTGCATTTTTTTCCTATTCTTGAAACTGTCATATAAGGAAATTGACAAATTTTGCTTTACATGTTGTTTTTTATTTTACATTTTGCAAGATGTCTCAATCTGATCCTGCCTCAGAAGTATCTGTTGGAACTTTGCTGCCTGATGTTGGTTCTACTAAAGCTAAGTGCATTATATTTCCCAATGTCATTGTATTGGTTATTATGATAAACTTTTACATGCAGATATTGTGTCCATCAGTAAATAGTACATTTCCTGTTGTTGTTCCTTAAACTTTTAATGTACATTTTATACCTATGAAATTTAAAGAATTTGTTACTGATTCTATTCAGAAGGCTTTTTCTGCTATTCTGCCTTCTAATTAATATAAAGGTCTTTTAAAACTTCTCATAAGGTTGATGAAATTTCAAATGACAGACAACATAATGAATTATCCTCTTCTGATAAGGATCTATCTGATTCAGAAGATCTTTCCTCAGATATTGACACAAACAAATCTACTTATTTATATAAATTAAGTATTTTTGTTCTTTGTTAAAGAAGTGTTAATTATTTTGGATATCGTGGAAACTAGTCCCCTTGACATTAGAACTAGTAAATTCTGTTTCTAAACCTCCTTTGGTTACTCCAGAGTTTTTTTCCTGTTCCTGATGCTATTTCTGTTATGATTTCTAAGGAATGGAATTATCTGGGTACTTTTTTTATTCCTTCTTCAAGGTTTAAAAAATTGTACCTTTTTACCAGCAATTTCTATAGAGTTTTGAGAAAAGATCCTCAAAGTTGATGGGGCTATTTCTACTCTTGCTGTACGTACCTCTATTCCTATGGAAGATAGTACTTAAGTTCCTTTAGATAGGAAAATTGAATCTTATCTAAGGAAAGTTTATTTATATTCAGGTCGTCTCAGGCCTGCAATTTCTTTGGCTGATGTTGCAGCTGTACTTTTTTGTTGGAGATTTAGCGCAACAAGAATTGGATTCTGATTTATCTAGTATTGTTCGCTTACGGCAACATACTAATCAGTTCTGATGCCAGTTTTTGATATCATCAAGATTGATGTTAGATCTATGGCTTTAGCTATGTTTAGCTAGAAGAGTTTTGAGGCTTAAATCTTGGAATGCTGATATGACTTTTTAAGTCTGGATTGCTATCTCTTTCTTAACAAAGATAATAAGAGACCTAATGGTAAATATAAAGCTTCTAATAGTTTTCATTTTTTTTGTTAAATAAGGAACAAAAACCTAATCCTTCCCTATTGAATCTGTTTCCAATTGGAAACCTTCATTAAATGGAATAAATCCAACCCATTTAAGAAACCAAAAGCCAGCCCCTAAGTCCGAATGAAGGTGCGACTCTCATTCCAGCCACAGCTCTTAGGGGGCAGATTAAGGTTTTTTTCAAGAATGTTTGGATAAATTCAGTCCAAAATTAATGGTTTCAGAGTATTGTCTCTCAGTGGTTTCGAATAGTATTCTGAGTAAATCCTCCTGTGAGAAGATTTTTTTCTCTCACGCATCCCAGTAAATTCAGTTAAAGATTAGGCTTTCCTGAAGTGTGTTTCAGACCTGGAGTTTCAGGGGTAGTCATGCCAGTTCCTTTTCAGGAACAAGGTCTGGGGTTTTATTCAAATCTATTAATTGTCCCAAAGAAGGAAATTTCATTCAGTCCAATTCTGGATCTGAAAATTTTGAATTATTATGTAAGATTACCAATTTTCAAATGGTGACTTTAACGACTGTTCTGCCTTTTATTCAGCAAGGACATTTTAGGCCATCAATGGATTACAGGATGTATACCTTCATATTCCGATTCATTCAGATCATTATCAGTTCCTGAGATTCTCTATTCTAGACAAGCGTTACCAATTCGTTGCTTTTCTATTTGGACTAGCAACCGCTCAAAAATTCTTTTTTTTAAAGGTTCTAGGTGCCCTGCATTATGGAAACCAAAGAGCATGGTATTGCGGTGTTTCCTTATTTGGACGATATCTTGGTACTAGCTCAGTCTTTCCGTTCTGCAGAATCTCACACTAATCAACTTGTGTTGTTTCTTCGAAAAACATGGTTGGAGGATGAATTTTCCGAAAAGTTTCTTGATTCCTCAGACAAGGGTCACCTTTTTAGGTTTCCAGATGTATTCAGTGTCCATGACTCTATCTCTAACAGACAAGAGATGTTTGAAAGTGGTTGCAGCCTGTCGGTACCTTCAGTCTCAGTCATTCCCTTCAGTGGTTATATGCATGGAAAATTTAGGTCTCATGACTGCAGCATCGGACGCGATTCCCTTTGCTCGTTCTCACATGAGACCTTTCCAGCTTTGTTTGCTGAATCCATGGTGCAGGGATTATACAAAGATATCACAATTAATATCCTTAAATCCCAATGTTTGACACTCTCTGATGTGGTGGTAAATCACCAGCATTTAGTTCAAGGGGCTTCTTTGTTCAGCTAACCTGGACTATGATCACTACAGATGCAAGTCTTTCAGGTTGGGGAGCTGTTTGGGGATCTCTGACAGCATAAGGGGTTTGGAAATCTCAAATGGCGAGATTACCAATCAATATTTTAGAACTCTGTGCAATTCTCAGAGCTCTTCAGTTTTGGCCTCTGTTGAAGAGAGAACTGTTCATTTATTTTCAAACAGACAATATCACAAACAGTGGCATTTGTCAATCAGCAGGGTGGGACTCACAGTCCACAAGCTATGAAAGAAGTATCTCGGATACTTGCTTGGGCGGAATCCAGCTCCTGTCTATTTTCTGCAGTGCATTTCCCAGGTATAGACATTGGGAGGCAGATTATCTCAGCCGTCAGACTTTACATCCTGGGGAGTGGTCCCTCCCTCCAGATGTGTTTTCCCAGATTGTTCAGATATGGGGTCTTCTACAGATAGATCTGATGGCCTCTGATCTAAACAAGAGACTTCCCAGATGCCTGTCCATGTTCAGGTATTTTCAGGCGGAAGCAGTGGGTGTGCTGACACTTCCTTGGTGTTATCAACCTGCTTATATTTTCCCGCTTCTAGTTCTTCTTCCAAGAGTGATCTCCAGAATCATCATGGAACAATCGTTTGTGTTTCTGGTGGCTCCAGCATGGCATCACAGGTTTTGGTATGCGGGTCTTGTCCAGATGTCCAGCTGCCAACCTTGGCCACTTCTGTTAAGGCCGGACCTACTGTCTCAAGGTCCGTTTTTCCATCAGATTTTCAAATCATTAAATTTGAAGGTATGGAAATTGACCGCTTATTGCTAAGTCATAGAGGTTTCTCTGACTCAGTGATTAATACTATGTTACAAGCTCGTAAATCTGTCTCTTGAAAGATTTATTATCGAGTTTGGAAGACTTACATTTCATGGTGTTCTCATAAACTCTCTTGGCATTCTTTTAGAGTTGCAAGAATTTTACAGTTTCTTCAGGATGGTTTGGATAAGGTTTTGTCTGCAAGTTCCTTGAAGGGACAAATCTCTGCTCTTTCTGTTTTATTCACAGAAAGGTTGCTAAACTTCCTGATATTAACTGTTTTGTACAGGCTTTAGTTCGTATTTAGCCTGTCATTAAATCAATCTCTCCTCCTTGGAGTCTTAATTTGGTTTGGAGGGCTTTATAGGCTCCTCCATTTTGAGCCTATGCATTCTTTGGACATTTAACTACTTTGTGGAAAGTATTGTTCCTTTTGGCCATCTCTTCTGCTAGAAAAGCTTCTGAGCTATCTGCTCTTTCTTGTGAATCACCTTTTCTGATTTTTTTATCAGGATAAGGCGGTTTTGCGGACTTCATTTAAATTTTTTCCTTAGGTTGTGAATTCTAACAACATTAGTAAAGAAATTGTTGTCCCTTCCTTGTGTCCTAATCCTAAGAATTCTTTGGAAAGATCCTTTCATTCTTTGGATGTGGTGAGAGCTTTGAAATATTATATTGAAGCTACTAAAGTTTTCAGGAAGACTTCTAGTCTATTTGTTATATTTTCTGGTCCTAGGAAAGGTCAGAAAGCTTCTGCTATTTCCTTGGGCCTAGATTTGGAGTTTGGCATTAGCCGTGAAAACCAGTGTTAGAGGCTCCTAACGCTGGTTTTAGGCTAACTCTGGTATTTGGAGTCAGTCAAAAAAGGGTCTAACGCTCACTTTTCAGCCGCAACTTTTCCATACCGCAGATCCCCTTACTTAAATTGCGTATCCTATCTTTTCAATGGGATTTTTCTAACTCCGGTATTTAGAGTTGTGGCTGAAGTGAGCGTTAGAACTCTAACGACAAAACTCCAGCCGCAGGAAAAAAGTCAGTAGTTAAGAGCTTTCTGGGCTAACGCCGGTTCATAAAGCTCTTAACTACTGTACTCTAAAGTACACTAACACCCATAAACTATCTATGTACCCCTAAACCGAGGTCCCCCCACATCGCCGCCACTCGATTAAATTTTTTTAACCCCTAATCTGCTGACCGCCAACTACGTTATCCTTATGTACCCCTAATCTGCTGCCCCTAACACCGCCGACCCCTATATTATATTTAGTAACCCCTAACCTGCCCCCCACAACATCACCGCCAGCTACCTACACTTATTAACCCCTAATCTGCCGACCGCAAAGCGCCGCCACCTACGTTATCCTTATGTACCCCTAATCTGCTGCCCCTAACACCGCCAACCCCTATATTATATTTATTAACCCCTAATCTGCCCCCCACAACGTATCCTCCACCTGCCTACACTTATTAACCCCTAATCTGCCGAGCGGACCTGAGCGCTACTATAATAAAGTTATTAACCCCTAATCCGCCTCACTAACCCTATAATAAATAGTATTAACCCCTAATCTGCCCTCCCTAACATCACCGACACCTAACTTCAATTATTAACCCCTAATCTGCCGACCGGAGCTCACCGCTATTCTAATAAATGGATTAACCCCTAAAGCTAAGTCTAACCCTAACACTAACACCCCCCTAAATTAAATATAATTTACATCTAACGAAATTAATTAACTCTTATTAAATAAATTATTCCTATTTAAAGCTAAATACTTACCTGTAAAATAAATCCTAATATAGCTACAATATAAATTATAATTACATTGTAGCTATTTTAGGATTAATATTTATTTTACAGGCAACTTTGTAATTATTTTAACCAGGTACAATAGCTATTAAATAGTTAAGAACTATTTAATAGTTACCTAGTTAAAATAATTACAAAATTACCTGTCAAATAAATCCTAACCTAAGTTACAATTAAACCTAACACTATACTATCATTACATTAATTAAATAAAATACCTACAATTACCTACAATTAAACCTAACACTACACTATCAATACATTAATTAAATACAATACCTACAAATAACTACAATGAAATAAACTAACTAAAGTACAAAAAATAAAAATATTAGGATTTATTTTACAGGTAAGTATTTAGCTTTAAATAGGAATCATTTATTTAATAAGAGTTAATTAATTTCGTTAGATGTAAATTATATTTAACTTAGGGGGGTGTTAGTGTTAGGGTTAGACTTAGCTTTAGGGGTTAATACATTTATTAGAATAGCGGTGAGCTCCGGTCGGCAGATTAGGGGTTAATAATTGAAGTTAGGTGTCGGCGATGTTAGGGAGGGCAGATTAGGGGTTAATACTATTTATTATAGGGTTAGTGAGGCGGATTAGGGGTTAATAACTTTATTATATTAGCGCTCAGGTCCGCTCGGCAGATTAGGGGTTAATAAGTGTAGGCAGGTGGAGGCGACGTTGTGGGGGGCAGATTAGGGGTTAATATATATAATATAGGGGTCGGCGATGTTAGGGCAGCAGATTAGGGTTACATAGGGATAATGTAAGTAGCGACGGTGTCCGGAGCGGTAGATTAGGGGGTAATAATAATATGCAGGGGTCAGCGATAGCGGGGGCGGCAGAATAGGGGTTAATAAGTGTAAGCTTAGGGGTGTTTAGACTCGGGGTACATGTTAGAGTGTTAGGTGCAGACGTAGGAAGTGTTTACGCATAGCAAACAATGGGGCTGCGTTAGGAGCTGAACGCGGCTTTTTTGCAGGTGTTAGGTTTTTTTCAGCTCAAACAGCCCCATTGTTTCCTATGGGGGAATCGTGCACGAGCACGTTTTTGAGGCTGGCCGCTTGTGTAAGCAACTCTGGTATCGAGAGTTGAAGCTGCGTTAAAAATGCTCTACGCTCCTTTTTTGGAGCCTAACGCAGCCTTTATGTGGACTCTCAATACCAGAGTTATTTTTATGGTGCGGCCAGAAAAAAGCCGGCGTTAGCTACGTGGGTCCTTACCGACAAAACTCTAAATCTAGCCGTTGGTTTCTTGGTTAAAGCTTTTGATTCTTCAAGCTTATTGGAGTCGGGTCATGCCCCATCTCAGAGAATTACAGCTCATTCTACTAAATCAGTCTCCACTTTGTGGGCTTTTAAGAATGAAGCTTCAGTTGATCAAATTTGCAAAGCGGCAACTTGGTCTTCTTTACATACATTTACTAAATTCTACCATTTTGATGTATTTGCTTCTTCAGAAGCAGTTTTTGGTAGAATGGTTCTTCAGGCAGCTGTTTTAATTTGATTCTTCTGCTGATGTTTTAAGTTTTTCTTGTCATTAAAGAATAAACTTATATTTTGGGTTTTGGATTATTTTTTTCAGCGAAAAATGGCTGTTGTTTATTTTTATCCCTCCCTCTCTAGTGACTCTTGCGTGGAGTTCCATATCTTGGGTATTGATATCCCATACGTCACTAGCTCATGGACTCTTGCCAATTACATGAAAGAAAACAATTTATGTAAGAATTTACAAGATAAATTAATTTCTTTCATATTGGCAAGATTCCATGAGGCCCACCCTTTTTTATGGTTGTTATGATTTTTTTGTATAAAGCACAATTATTTCCAAATTCCTTTGTTGATGCTTTCTACTCCTTTCTTTATCACCCCACTACTTGGCTATTCATTAAACTGAAATGTGGGTGTGGTGAGGGGTGTATTTATAGGCATTTGAGGTTTGGGAAACTTTGCCCCTCCTGGTAGGATTTCTTATCCCATACGTCACTAGCTCATGGACTCATGGACTCACTGCAAATATGAAAGAAATTAATTTATCTTGTAAATTCTTACATAAATTATGCTTTTTTTATTCTAAGTCACATTTGCACCAGCAATTGTATGTTGGCATGATGAGCATATGGGGCACCATTTGTTATTTGCTTTATTGTCCTACGGAACACATGATTGCACAAACCCATTTGAAAGATGCCTATATATAGTGTGCAAGTTTGACTTAGAATCAAACATTCACTTTAAGAGATGATGACGCACCATTTGAAGATGTTGGAGTCCTTATGTGACTTTTCTGCAGATTCCCTTAGATGACCAGGCCATCACGTTCTGAACACACACACATTATATATATATAGGTATACAAAGAACTCCTCGGCACTCCAAAGGTCAGGATAAGATAAAAGTTCCTTTATTTGTTAGCGCAGCTTAAAAACATAAATCCACATACAGCAGCCCAGTAAAATCACACATAGAAAAGGAAAACAGGGGGAACATTACCCTCCTGTGACATATATATATATATATATATATATATATATATACTCTCTCTCTCTCTCTCTCTCTCTATATATATATATATATATATATATATATATATATATATATATATATATATATATATATATAGTTTCAGAGTTAAGGAGGATTTGCACTCTCACCTTCATTTACAGTATATCAGCCAGGGTGTCAGGAAACAATAATACAGGGGCTTATTAAGGCATAGGCCAACGAGGCCGGTGCCTAGGGCAGCAGATTTTTAAGGGGCAGCAGAATTTTGAGTCCCTAGGGCCACTCTACTGAACTCAGGGCCGGGTAACTAAATAAACCAATTACAAATAACTTAAATGGCTGGCCCGGCTATTGCTATCCTATGGGATTGTATGTGGGTGTGCATGACGTGGTGACAGTGGAGGCGGAGCTCACTTTTGCAGCCTGGCCTGGACTGAGAGGGAATGCGGTATTCTTCCTGGCTCCACCGCGTGATTGAGACTCACACAGACTACACAGTGCAGTGTGCACTACACCGTGACCACTGTGAAACAGCATATGCCTTTCTCCCTTCAATACATCTTCATTAGGCATTAAAATACTTAAACGGATTAGTCACTAAATACTTGTACATTTACTGTTTGTCTATCTGTCATGCATGCAAAGAATAAGTATTTATTGCTGAATCTATACAACTATGTGACTTAAAACACAACTGAAAATATGTTGTATGCATTTAATACATTCAGAAACAATACAAGTATATACTTTATTATGATTATATCATGTGACTTTATCCCCTAGGATTAGACTTGTGCGCGGCGAAAAAAATTTGTTTTGGTTCGTTTCGGAACGATTCGGATGTTTTCGAATTTCGTTTTCGGACCGATTCGAATTCGGATACATTCGAATGCATTCGTTTCGGATTAATTCGGATTCCAATAAATTCGGATGTATTGGGTTCGGATTCCATTCGTAAATTCGGAAGTTCGGTATGTGTTAGGTAGGATGTGCTGTGTATTAGACTAGTATTATGTACTGTAATATTAGGTGTAACCCATAGCATTATAACCTAATATACAGTACAATACTAGTGTAATTGTGATTAGTCCATGGCCATCCGAATGTTACGAATAAATCCGAACTAATTCGGATTTATTTGTTAGATTCGGTGCTACGGTAATTCGGAAATTTGAATCGATCCAAATCTCCGAATTTGACAAATTCGTCCGAATTTAAATTCGGAATGAAACGAAACGCACATGTCTACGTAGGATACAATTTCTAATTCTATCATAACTACTGTTGTATTTTTTAAGTACTTTTAAAGGCCAGTTTGTATATTCATTACATATTTATCCAAGCAGATATTTTGCTTAAATAACTGTAAATCACCAAAGAAGATGTTTAAGGTTAAACAACTACCTACTGACAAACTATCATACAGTGAAGGATATTTTTTTCTGATATAAACAGTTTAATTTTCTGACTTGCAAAATAATGTCTTTATATATATATATATATATATATATATATATATATATATATATATATATATGAGTGTGTGTGTGTGTGTGTGTGTGACCAGAGTGAATGCAAGCCCTGGTGAACATCTACTTAAAAAGACATAATTTTTTTAATTTTTTATACCCTGCCCCAAAAATATTATGTCTAAAAAAAGGCCTTAAACCTGGGATTGGGGTGGGGAGGGGGGGGCAGCAGAATTTTGAGTGCCTAGGGCAGCACAAAACCTAAATACGCCCCTGCAATAATAAATTCCAATTTGTATTCAATCCCGCACTCACTGGACTTATTAACAAAGTGTTCTTTATTCAGGTGACATTTCAGAGCTCACTTGCCCCTTCTTCAGACCAACCATTGGTCTGAGGAAGGGACTAGTGAGCTCTGAAACATCACTTGAATAAAGAATACTTTTTTTACACACCTCTACAATGTATTGAAACTGTAAAGCGTGAACTTGCTTCCTTGCAACAATGTATCTGCATAAAAAATGTTCAAATGAGATTGTGCCTTTGCATTCAATAAGGCGTAATGCAGTTTAGACATTCAATAACGTAAGCATAAGCACTTTGAAACTCACTGTTGTGGCCGTGTTTGGATTTGGCATGCATGAAGGAGCATTCCCTATAAAAACCCGGTCATTAAAGAGTGATGTTGTTTGAACACTTTCTATGCAGATACAAATTTGTGAGGAACGGGTTCACATTTACAGTTTCAGCACTATTAAAATTCAGTATTGGAAGATATAATAAGTCCTTTCAATAGAAACCCATAGTCTCCATTTTGTTTTAGATCACACCAAACCAGAAACAGTGATTTATCAAAGAATAAAAATAAATATTGTAAAATACAAATGTCAAAAGTAATAATATAGTGATGGACCAATCCAGTCCATAACTCCTCTCATGCCAATAGGCATTCAGATGGTTTAGCAGAGGGTGAAGCCAAACAGGCCTTAGAGGAGAGAAGGCTAGATTACAGATTACAAGTGGCGCACAAACTGATGTGCGCAAATGATATTGTCTTTTTGGACACGTTGGAAAAATATATTTTTTTACAATTTTTAGGTAAATGCAATTGTGAGAGCGCAATCACATATTATGCTCATCAGGTTAGCACAACTGAAACCCTGACGTAAAGGTTAGTGCAGTAAAAAAAAAGTTGCACTATGCATAACATAAATACATTTAAAAATACAGTTAAAATCATATAAACACTAACTGATAAAAATTATTCATAAAAATAAAGTATTAAAAGTTATAAGGGTTATATGGTATATGACAAGGCGTTTGACTGCAAAGACCTATAATGTATATATACATGCATACATACATACATACATATACATGTCAAAATATGTGTGTGTGTGTGTGTGTGTGTGTATATATATATACTGTATATGTGTGTATGTAGGAATAGATGTGTGTATTATTATTATTATTATTATTATTATTATTATTATTATTATTATCAGGTATTTGTAGAGCCCCAACAGATTCTGCAGCGCTGTAAACATAGTCGGTGTACAGGATAGCTTTTGTAGGGGTCAGGTGGGTAGAGGGCCCTGCCGAGAGTTTCACTGTTGTAGTCGGCTCTTATGAAGCGAACTGTAAACAGCTGGGCCCATAGGCTTACATTCTAAGGGGTTCAAGGGGAAAGCAATGGAGTTAGGAAAGGTTAGTGTTGGTTGTATGCATCCTTGAATAGTAGAGTTTTTAGGGAGTGCTTGAAGCTGTTAAAACTAGGGGAGAGTCTTATGGAGCGAGGCAGGGAATTCCACAAGATGGGGGCCAGTCTGGAGAAGTCCTGTAAACGTGAATGTGAGGAAGTAACAAGAGAGGAGGAGAGAAGGAGATCCTGAGCTGATCAAAGGGGACGGGAGGGAGAGTATCTAGAGACAAGTTCTGAGATGTAGGGGGGAGCAGTGCAGTTCAGAGCTTTATATGTCAGGGTGAGGGTTTTATGTTTAATCCTAGAGGCAAGAGGAAGCCAGTGAAGGGATTGGCAGACAGGTGCAGCAGATGAAGAGCGACGAGTAAGGAAGATGAGCCTGGCAGAGGCATTCCTAATGGATTGTAAAAGAGCTATGCGGCAGCTAGGTAGACCAGAGAGGACGGAGTTGCAGTAGTCGAGACGGGAAAGGATGAGAGATTGGATTAAAATCTTGGTTGTATCTTGTGTAAGGAAACGTCTAATTTTAGCGATGTTTTTAAGGTGGAACCGGCAGGCTTTAGCCAAGGACTAAATGTGAGGAGTGAAGGAAAGATCTGAGTCAAGTGTGACCCCAAGACATCGGGCATGCGGGGTAGGGGTAATGATGGAATTATCAACAGTTATAGAAATGTTGGGGGTGGAGACATTGGAAGAAGGGGGAAAAATAAGGAGTTCAGTTTTGGTGAGATTCAGCTTAGGGTAGTGAGAGGACATCCAAGATGAGATGTGAGAAAGACAGTTAGTGACACGGGTTAGTAAGGAAGGAGGTAGGTCTGGTGCAGAGAGGTAGATTTGGGTGTTATCAGCATACAAATGTTATTGAAACCCATGGGACTTTATTAAGGATCCTAGTGATGATGTGTAGATTGAAAAGAGAAGGGGACCAAGGACAGAGCCTTGAGGTACCTCAACAGAAAGTGGTAACAGGGAAGAGGATGCTCCGGAGAAGGCTACACTAAATGTACGGTTAGTCAGGTAGGAAGAGAGCCACGAGAGAGCTGTGTCACAGATAGCAAAGGATTGGAGGGTTTGGAGCAGAAGAGGGTGGTCAACAGTGTCAAAGGCTGCAGACAGGTAGTGAGAAAGATGAGGCGCTGGAGAATTGACCCTGCTAGACTAATGTATTCCCCTCTAAGAAAACAGTGGTTGATATGTAGTGAATGTAGTCCAGCGCTAGATTAGCACGGGTAGAGTATTTAGTTAAATTCTATAATTTGAATATATTGTATTTTGTGATTGGATAAATGTTTAATGTATGTACTGCAATGTTGTTATTATATATTTATTGTAGGTAATCCTAAGTATTTATCAACATTCAGTTAATAAAAATATATAAACAGGTATATACAACTGATATATATATATATAAACTTGTTGTCTAATGTGAGCTTCTTATCTATATATAAAAACTAATAAAAACATTTGTATAATTAGACAGAAATTTAATAACTTGTTAAAAGCATACATAAAATAAAAAGGGACGTCTCCCTTATAACATCGATTTCATCAGAGAAAACAATTGAATAACTGTAGTATATATTTCCACTATTTGATAATCAGGTACCTGTTATATAGTGTAACCAGTGATAATGTCCATAAATTGGATTAAAAAAACTTAAAGATCCAAACGAGATGACCTCCCCGCTATTGTGGCGGGTGTGTGTTACCGGTCCGTTAGTGAGAGACTGGTATTTAAAAATATGTTATGTGACTTTTCCTACGTCACACTTGTGATCGTAGCTGTTTCAATATAGTTGTAATGTAACCAGTTATCCTTGATATTCTGTCAAGCGCTTATTATGTTGCAATTTTTTTATTTTTTTTTATTTTTTTTTAAACTTTAATCTGTATGTGTATCAGAAGGTGTATTCCCCTATTCCGTGTGTAATTAGGGAGTCTTGGGGGAGAATGCAACTTACGCTGGTAAGCGTAAGTTGCAATCTCCCCCAAGACTTCCTAATTACACACGGAATAGGGGAATACACCTTCTGATACACATACAGATTAAAGTAAAAAAAAAAAAAAAAATTGCAACATAATAAGCGCTTGACAGAATATCAAGGATAACTGGTTACATTACAACTATATTGAAACAGCTACGATCACAAGTGTGACGTAGGAAAAGTCACATGACATAATTTTTAAATACCAGTCTCTCACTAACGGACCGGTAACACACACCCGCCACAATAGCGGGGAGGTCATCTCATTTGGATCTTTAAGTTTTTTTAATCCAATTTATGGACATTATCACTGGTTACACTATATAACAGGTACCTGATTATCAAATAGCGGAAATATATACTACAGTTATTCAATTGTTTTCTCTGATGAAATCGATGTTATAAGGGAAACGTCCCTTTTTATTTTATGTATGCTTTTAACAAGTTATTAAATTTCTGTCTAATTATACAAATGTTTTATTAGTTTTTATATATATAGATAAGAAGTTCACATTAGACAACAAGTTTATATATATCAGTTGTATATACCTGTTTATATCTTTTTATTAACTGAATGTTGATAAATACTTAGGATTACCTACAATAAATATATAATAACAACATTGCAGTACATACATTAAACATTTATCCAATCACAAAATACAATATATTCAAATTATAGAATTTAACTAAATACTCTACCCGTGCTAATCTAGCGCTGGACTACATTCACTACAAAGGCTGCAGACACGTCAAGGAGGATAAGCAGAGAGAAGTGGCTTTTGAATTTTGCTGTAAGTAGGTCATTGGTAACTTTGACAATTGCTGTCTCTGTAGAGTTATGGGAACGAAATCCAGATTGCAGTGGGTCAAGAAGAGAGTTTAGTGTAAGGAAATGGGATAGACGTGCATAAACTAGCTTTTTGAGGATCTTTGAGGCAAGAGGGAGTAGGAAAATAGGGCGGTAGTTGGAAGGGGAGGTTGGATCGAGGGAAGGTTTTTTGAGGATAGGTGTGACCAGTGCATGTTTTAGAGATGAGGGAAATATACCAGTGCTGAGGGAGAGGTTGAAAATGTGTGTGAGTATGGGGGTGAGGGTAGAAGAGAGGGAGGGGAGTAGCTGTGAGGGGATGGGGTCGAGGGGACAGATAGTGAGGTGGGAGGACAGTATAAGGGCAGAAAGTTCATCCTCATTAACAGGGGCAAAAGAGCTGCATTTTTGTACACATGTATTTGTGTGTGTTACTGTATATGTACGGAACATATTTAACATGATATAATTATTGTAAATATTAGACATCTGCAACGCTAAAAATGTTGTTTTGTTTCATTTTGTTTTCATTAGTTAAATAAATAATTTCATTTTGGCAAATTAGTTTAGTTAAGTTTAAAAAATGTTTTTGTTTTGGCAAATAAGTTATGTTAAGTTAAAGGGACAGTCAAGTCCAAAATAAACCTTTCATGATTCAAATAGAGCATGTGATTTTAAACAACTTTCCAATTTACTATTATCACCAATTTTGCTTTGTTCCCTTGATATTCTTAGTTGAAAACTAAACCTAGTAGGTTTCTCAGACCTTATTATTAGACCTTGAAGGCCGCCTCTAATCTAAGTGCATTTTGACAGTTTTTCACCTCTAGAGGGCATTAGTTTATGGGTTTCATATAGATAACATTGAGCTCATGCACGTGAATTTACTGTGGAGTGAGCAATGATTAGCTAAAATGCAAGTCTGTCAAAAGGGGCAGTTTGCAGAGTCTTAGATACAAGGTAATTGCAGAGGTAAAACGTGTATTATTATAATTGTGTTGGTTATGCAAAACTGGGGAATGGGTAATTAAGGGATAATCTATCTTTTAAAACACCAACAACTCTGGTGTTGATTGTCCCTTTAAATCGTTTTTTCGGATCTCTTCGTTTTTTGTTTTTTTTGTATCCATTCTTTATTCATATGCATTATTCTGTTAAAAACTACAGCTACACCACCCAATTATGTTTATGTTGAATATATCACTGCCCTAGCCTCTGTCTATGTTAGCAAGCTGTCTGCATGAAGATTCAGAAGTTTGACTTTTGTTAACCTGACTATGCTACTGTCTTCTGATTTCTGGTTATTACTTTGTTGTCACAGAACTTCTCTTCTTTTTCATATATATGTATATATGGGAATATTTATTTAAATATGAGAACATTGGAATGTAAAATATGTATAGTAAATACATAGTCAATTACATTATTAAATATCAATATTGCATAAATATGATTTTACATATTTTCATCCACTTGACAGGCAAAGGGCTCCAATGCAGATATAAATATGTCTATATATGTATACATATGTATGTATGTGCTTATATATGTGTGTGTGTGTAAGTATATATATATATATATATATATATATAGAAAATAAAATAATAAATATATATATATATATATATATATATATATATATATACACATCTAACCTTCCTTATCAATGCAAAAGTTCATTTAAATCTATCTCTCATTAGACACAACACAATAGATACAATAAACATACTAAAGAAGCTTTCAATGGTGATGTCCTTGGACTGCTCTGAGACAGCCCAATAATGAAAATATTGTTCTAAATGTTTGTAAACCATTTATTTTGTATGCAGCATTTTTGCTTCACAGTGTCTTTTTCATTCAAAAATTCTCATTTACAAACATGTATGCTCTTTGCCAGTCCTCTCCCTCATTTTGGACACATTTATCACAATTTATCAGCTGACATGGCAAATACGTATTATTAATGGTGAGTGATGCAGTGCCTATACCCTCTATTAAGTGAAGCAACACACCTATTTCAGACCTGTTTAATAAACTGTTGGGATAAACTGTTTACTAGATAGCTCAGAGATGGGACTTTTGTCTGACTGTTGTTTTAGTTTTTTTTTGATGATATATTTACAATCTACTTCCCCCCCCCCCCCCCCCCATTCATTATACTCTTGTTCCAACACTTATTTAGCCATAAATGATTGCTCTAACATATTATATTTACCTTCAATACTTTCAGTAACCTGAAAAGGCCATACCTTCTCTGAAAAGGTTAATCATGCAAGAAAAGTAATCTCTCATGTCAACTTTCCTGTACATCGCTGGTCCATCTATGGAGTTTGCTTTTTTATAGCGCTGTCTCGCCGCTGGCAATATTTTAGGAAGCAGCAGGAGGGAGGGAGTGTCTAAAAGCGTGGTCGTTATGGGTTAAAAATAGTTAATGGACAAACTGGCTAAACAATGACTTGCTATACCTGTAGCTGTGTTTTATTAAATGAATGGTAAATTGCTACATTGGGTTTATTTTTTATTTAAATTGGATGGTTTTGCTCATTAAAACAACCATCAATTTGTGCCAAGAACCTGTCTATTCAAATGGGCTAGACCTACAGGAATTGGAAACCTTCTTATTGCCTGAAACCAGAACGGGATAGCTGCACTGCTATACTGGGTCTTTAGTAACAAGCTTTGGCAAAACTTTTTATCCGTACAGCATTACTAAAATACTAACACCCCCATCACAACTAAAATGAACAAGTCAAGTCTTATTTTTGACATGAGCCCTAACACTTTTCCCTTTAACTAATCTCTATATTCACTTTATTCTGCTATTCCTTATCCTGCCTCTACTAAAATATCTGATATTACCCAATAATATTTAGAACAACCTCATTTATTAATTCTATATACTAATTTGTTTCAGGCTAATATTACTCCTTAGACTTGTGCACAAACAAAAAAAATGTCTTTGAATGGATTGTTTCACAAAACAAATGTTTGGTCTAATACAAGTTAAAGGAGTCATTAGGTTTCGCAGAATTTTTAAAGGAAATTTGCTAAACCCTTACTATTATTATTATTATTATTATTATTATTATTATTACTATTATTATTATTATTATTATTTATTTGGAGATTAACCCTTTCGTGACAGGGTTAAAGTGCCTACATCGGAACAACTGTTCCGATGTAGACAAATTGAAACTACGCGATCGTGCATACGATCGCGAGATTTCAATTATTGGATCGCATCTGGGGGGCGTCCCTACAATCCTAGGAACGCCCTCCAGACCGCGATTAAATCCCTGAAGCACAGAAGGCTTCAGGACAGCCGTTAGTTATGACGTTCCATTCCGTCATAACGGCTTTAAAGCCCAGTCTAATTATGACGGAATGGAACGGCATAACGGCTTTAAAAGGTTAGTTTCACTGCAGCAGAGAAGTAACTGGACAACAGAAAAAAAATGTAAATTAATTTGAAGTAGTGGCTAGTGCTACTGTCACAACCCAGCAGCATCACAAAAAAGATATATTGTGCAAAATAAATTTTTAAAATGTGTTTAGCAATGTCAAGAACAAAAATGATGCTTAGAAACATATTGTTTGACACATGAATCAATTAACCTACTAGGACAGTAAAACTGTAATTCTGAAGCATTTCCAGTCTGCAGAAAAAAACTTTCCTACCAGAAAAAAAAATGTCCCCAATTGCAGAACATGTAAAAAAGACTTTTCCACTGCTTTAGGAAGGTAGACATTTGCTTGCCATTGAGCTGTTTTAAGAAGATAAACAAATACAAATGTTTTTGTTTGTTGATACTCGTTTTAATGCTTTTTTGATATAAGTTGGTATAACAAGACTATACTACTCTGTATTTTGTTTTCTTTTGCCCTAAAAAAATACAGAAAAAACAAATATTAACATAGTAGGGCTGTGATCCGATATAAATCATCGCCCACAGAAGCCGGCGACAGCAAATTTTGCGCGGGTTTGGTATCCTATATACGGCTTAACTTAGAAGTTACGCGCGTATATTTCTGCCTTCGCCCGTCGTTTTTTGGCCCATAGACTGACATACAAAACACGCGCAGTTTGGTATCCAATATACGGCGTAAAGACTTACGCACCCAGATTTCAGAAAATCTACTCCATTCTCATCTCGCCACAAATTGCAGGCGCAGCAACCCTTGCACTGATTTAAAATCAACGTAACTCTCTGAAGGCCTAACAAATGCATGCTTAACAACATGCATATCAGCAGCTTGATCACAAATAGTTAATCTCTTCAAAGCATTTATTATTCCTGCCCCTGGAAGTGTGTCAAACCAATCACAAAGAGGTGCATCATGGGGCACAAGGGTGCATCATTGGGCACAAGGGTGCATCATGGGGCACAAGGGGTGCATCATTGGGCACAAGGGGTGCATCATGGGGCACAAGGGGTGCATCATGGGGCACAAGGGGTGCATCAATGGGCACAAGGGTGCATCATGGGGTACAAGGGGTGCTGGAAGCCCTACAATCCCCTGTTGTTCCGTCTACACATGCTGATTCTATAGTTGCTGCTGAGGTCCCTGGTCATGGTGCTGCCCCTGCTGCAGCTGGTCATCGAATTACATACTGCGGATTTCCACTGCATGTAAGTGAAACTACTACATCCCACCCCCATTCCCTTAACCACCCTAATTACTGAAAATATATCATTAGTTCAATCCATGTTTTGGTCACTATGATTTATTGATTATCATTTTGAAGAATGAAAATGGATGTTTATACCTTATATTCACACGTTCTGTAAAAACATTATTATTTAGATATATATACCCATGTGCAGGGATAGGCAAGGTGTCCTTCACTAAAGGTCTTTACCTTAGAAAATGTCCGCCACAGCCTTGGCTCGTGCCTATCCCTGCACATGTGTCAATTTGTATTGGATGTGAGAAACCTTGATTTACATCTTAAAAGTGAATATCACTATATGTACCCTTCATACACAACTATGTGATGTGGTTTATAGAACATGAATATGTCATAAACATGATGATATTACCTTTTTTGGGCCATTTCCACACAGGCCTTATTATATGTTTCAAAAATATTAGTGTACTAAAACACCCCTCACATGGATGTGGATGACAATTATATGGTAAATAACAGAAGACAAGATTTAGGCTGAAATATAACAATATTTTTTTATTTTTTTAGGCTTCTTAAATGAGGGGACTGAGGTGCCTGGACTGGCTCTCCTGGGTTGTGTCGATTCAGAGGATTCTG
Source organism: Bombina bombina (assembly GCF_027579735.1). NCBI lineage: Eukaryota > Metazoa > Chordata > Amphibia > Anura > Bombinatoridae > Bombina > Bombina bombina. The sequence continues at coordinate 350,102,764 of NC_069502.1, forward strand.
CAGGAGTGCTGGCAACAGATGAGAGGCTGGAGGCAGTGTCCTGCTGGTGTGTGAAATGCTCCACCAACACACCCAACAGTTGTTTTTTTTCCCGCCATCCGTTGTCAGTCTTCATCTGCATATCCAAAATAACTCATCATCTGAGATTGGTTCTGGACTATACCATTTAAAGATGCTGCCATGTCCCGTTGCAGCTCAATGGAACGCTGGAGTAAGGTCTGTTGGCTCCTGTAAAACCTGCGTTGGTCTCTCTGTCTTCTCTCACAGCTTGCTATGAGCCTCCTCTGGAGGGCAATGTATTTGTCGCCCAGCTCAGAAGACAGAGGATCTACAGGCTGTTGATGAGCAGGGATTCTAGACGCAGGTTCACCTCTAGCTGCTGTTGCATCTTGAACATCCCCAGCTTCTGCTGCATCGGGAACTATAACAGCTGGTGCTTGCTGAGGAACTATGACAGCTAGTGCTTCCTCGGGAACTATGACAGCTGGTGCTTGCTGAGGAACTATGAGAGCTGGTGCTTGCTGAGGAACTATGACAGCTATATGCTCCTCTTCAGATGCTGGAGCTCTTCCAAGGGAAGCAGATGGTGGAGCTCTCCGGGTGGACTGGTAGTCCCATTGGCGACTGGTGTGCGACCACTCAGCCTGTCCAGTATGTATGTCCTGTTGGTAAAAGTCCTGACTGGCCTGATATTGGGAGGGGGGGTAAAGACATCTACCCTTTGGGGATGACTTGGCTCCCCCTCAAAACCAAAAGAATAGTCCTCCGGCCAGGGATCCTGCCAGGGCTCCTCTTCCAAAGTTGGTGGCATGATGTATGGGTCCTCAGAGGCAATCCAACACAGCTCATGCCTGGGAGCATACTGTTGATGGATTCCCTGGCCTGGTGGTTGCAGTGGAGGCATTTTCTGGCCTGGTGGTTGCGGTGGATGCATGACCGTTTGCACCCTGGTGACAGGAGGTTCTGTGGAGGAGTCAAATGATGAGAGGTATTAGTACAATCATATATATATATATATACAGGGAGTGCAGAATTATTAGGCAAGTTGTATTTTTGAGGATTCATTTTATTATTGAACAACAACCATGTTTTATATGAACCCAAAAAACTCATTAATATCAAAGCTGAATATTTTTGGAAGTAGTTTTTAGTTTGTTTTTAGTTTTAGCTATTTTAGGGGGATATCTGTGTGTGCAGGTGACTATTACTGTGCATAATTATTAGGCAACTTAACAAAAAACAAATATATACCCATTTCAATTATTTATTTTTACCAGTGAAACCGATATAACATCTCAACATTCACAAATATACATTTCTGACATTCAAAAACAAAACAAAAACAAATCAGTGACCAATATAGCCACCTTTCTTTGCAAGGACACTCAAAAGCCTGCCATCCATGGATTCTGTCAATGTTTTGATCTGTTCACCATCAACATTGCGTGCAGCAGCAACCACAGCCTCCCAGACACTGTTCAGAGAGGTGTACTGTTTTCCCTCCTTGTAAATCTCACATTTGATGATGGACCACAGGTTCTCAATGGGGTTCAGATCAGGTGAACAAGGAGGCCATGTCATTAGATTTTCTTCTTTTATACCCTTTCTTGCCAGCCACGCTGTGGAGTACTTGGACGCGTGTGATGGAGCATTGTCCTGCATGAAAATCATGTTTTTCTTGAAGGATGCAGACTTCTTCCTGTACCACTGCTTGAAGAAGGTGTCTTCCAGAAACTGGCAGTAGGACTGGGAGTTGAGCTTGACTCCATCCTCAACCCGAAAAGGCCCCACAAGCTCATCTTTGATGATACCAGCCCAAACCAGTACTCCACCTCCACCTTGCTGGCGTCTGAGTCGGACTGGAGCTCTCTGCCCTTTACCAATCCAGCCACGGGCCCATCCATCTGGCCCATCAAGACTCACTCTCATTTCATCAGTCCATAAAACCTTAGAAAAATCAGTCTTGAGGTATTTCTTGGCCCAGTCTTGACGTTTCAGCTTGTGTGTCTTGTTCAGTGGTGGTCGTCTTTCAGCCTTTCTTACCTTGGCCATGTCTCTGAGTATTGCACACCTTGTGCTTTTGGGCACTCCAGTGATGTTGCAGCTCTGAAATATGGTCAAACTGGTGGCAAGTGGCATCTTGGCAGCTGCACGCTTGACTTTTCTCAGTTCATGGGCAGTTATTTTGCGCCTTGGTTTTTCCACACGCTTCTTGCGACCCTGTTGACTATTTTGAATGAAACGCTTGATTGTTCGATGATCATGCTTCAGAATCTTTGCAATTTTAAGAGTCCTGCATCCCTCTGCAAGATATCTCACTATTTTTGACTTTTCTGAGCCTGTCAAGTCCTTCTTTTGACCCATTTTGCCAAAGGAAAGGAAGTTGCCTAATAATTATGCACACCTGATATAGGGTGTTGATGTCATTAGACCACACCCCTTCTCATTACAGAGATGCATATCACCTAATATGCTTAATTGGTAGTAGGCTTTTGAGCCTATACAGCTTGGAGTAAGACAACATGCATAAAGAGGATGATGTGGTCAAAATACTAATTTGCCTAATAATTCTGCACTCCCTGTATATATATATATATATATATATATATCCATGTGGGCATACAATGTACATTGATACATGCTAGGGCCTATACTCATTCTCATGTCAATCTCTATAACATGCATGTGCACATTGTGATTTGTGATATGAGGGATTTTAATATGCAAAGTATACATGTATGTGTTTTATACAATAGTTCTGTATACATGTCAGTGATGGAGAAAATGTGTTCTTTAAGTGACTATGGTCACACAATTTCCTTTAGCCTGATGTAGGCACCTAACATGCTTTCTTGAGCTAAAAAATTTTTTGTGATGGCTATAGTGTCCATTTACTGAAAACTCTAAATGTGGCTTGTGGCCTGTGTTACTCTGAGACATGTTAGTATTTAACTATTCCACCTCATATCATGAATTTCAATGAGTTAAGTAGCATTAAATGGACATTAAACCCATTTTTATTCTTTCATGATTCAGCTAGAGCATGCAATTTTAAACAACTTTGTAATTTACTTCCATTACCTAATTTGCTTCATTCTCTTGATATTCTTAGCTGAAAAGCATATCTAGATAGGCTCAGAAGCGGCTGATTGGTGGCTGCACATCAATACCTCATATGATTGGCTCACCCATGTGCATTGATATTTAATAAACAAAGAATAACAAAATAATGAAGCAAATTAGATAATAGAAGTAAATTGGGATGTTGTTTAAAACTGTATTCTCTATCTGAATAATGACATAAAAATATTTGGTTTAATGTCCCTTTAATGTGAAATATAATTGTAGATGTTTTTGTTAGTAGGCCAAATACCATGCTACTCATTGTGTACATGAATGTGTGACATTAAAGGATGTTATATCTCAAATACATTTAATACTAGTGTGTGGGATGTTACTCACCAGAATGCTTTGCTGATGTTGCAGCCCCTGAGTCACGAGCCCCTGGAAGTCCACAGGCTGCTGTGACGCTCAGGGACCTGTGAATGATCTCCTGCCACTCATTATATTCCGCCTCCTGGGGAGGACCACTGCCTGTTCCCCTCTGGTACATGGCTTCTTGGCCCTTTTTCTCCTTCACCCACCTCTTGCAGTCATTCCACCTTTTCTTGAGCCCATCCACATTCCTCCTCCGCTGGGCCACGCTGTTGACTGCCTCCTCGACCTTCAGCCATGCATCTCTACGCCTTCGGGCAACTCCTTTGCCCTTCTCTTGGCCAAAGAGGGCAGTGTGGTTCTCCATGACGGCCTGGACTAGCGCAAAAGAGAAGTTGGGGCTACTCATACGCTCCTCATCCTGGGCCGCCTGGCTCCCTCCCTGGGATGTCCCTGGTGTGGGTTCATCCCTATCCTCTCCCTCCCCCCCCTTCTATCCCCATGTGCACCCTATATCCCTCTTCTGAGTGTGTCTGGCCTTGGGGCAACCCCACTCCCATCCTCCCTTCTAACTCTCCCTCTCCCCACTCCCCCCTGCTGCTCCTCCTGTCCATAATCCTCTCCCTGCAACTCCCCTTCCCTCCTCCCCACCGCCCTAGCTCTCCCTGTCATCCTCAAACTACACACACTCACACACTCACACTCACTCACACTTCAATCACACGCAATCACAACCAAACACTCAGCCTATCACACTGTAAAAGATAAATAAAATGTGTGAGGTGTTATAAAAAAAGTGTTGTGTATTTTGTATATGTGTGTATGCAAAATGTGTGCAATATGTAAAAAAAAGTGTTATTAAATGTACAGGCTTAACAATCCAACAATCCGACCTAACTAACTGAATGAAATGCTCCTCTCTCACTGCTCTTACCACTAATCTCTCTACTCGCTGTAGTGTGCTGTAGCTCCAAGAACCAACCAAACACACTAAAGAAAATGGCTGCTGCGCATGGGTTTATGTATGAATTTTGAATGGCGTGGCGCATCTTTTAGAACTGGCCGTTGTTTTTTACAATTCGTAGCCTAATTTGCATAAAACTACACTTTATTGAGACTTTACGTGAACAAAATACTGGCGTAAGTACTTGCGACGACTAAAATGTGTATTTGCGCACATTTTAGTTGATCGCTGTTTTTTCCTACTTACGTCAGTTTAGCATCTGACGGCGCAGTATATTGGATAGCTCGAGTTGTGAGGTGAAATTATGGGCGGCACGGGTTCCCTCGCTTGCGCCGCAAACTACGACGTATATCTGATCGCGGCCTTGATGAGGTTGAAAAATTAAGAAGTACACTGATTCTTTATAGATCCTAACTGATTTACAATAAAAACGCTGTCATTTAAAATATTATGCAAAATGTAAAATATATGATTATTATTGAAATAAATGTATGCATTTTTTAAGTGATATTGTGTATATATAGATTTAGAGCTATAGATGCAGAAAAAGGGGAGCAACATGTTACCAGTGTATTCAAAGGAAGTAAAAATCCTTTTGTAAGAAAATAACAAAAGCGATGTAAAGGTGATGCCTTTCATAGCTAACTAATATTGGATACAATTGCAAGATTTCAGGACACTGAGGCTCTCTCTTTAGGCATTCTGATCATAGCTATAGAGATATTTTTATTTTAAATATATAGATAGACAGTCAGATAAGTATATATGTATATCTATATGTATATCTATATATATATATATTTATATATATGTGTGTGTGTACTTTTTTTGATACCTAAATACCAGTTCAAAAGGCTCAATTTGGACAGGGAGTATAAAGAGGGACCAAAAAATAATAATATAGGTGCCTCTAGTTCACGGGTTTATGAAAACATCTATTAAAACTAAAAAGAACAAAAAAAGACCGTATCCAGCATCTCCTCATATCCTGTATAAATAAAAAAATACAAAAATCATCCCACATGGATTGATTAGATATATACATATTTTAATGATTGTTGCTTGAAATATACATGAAATATGTAGCAATACAAACTCATAATAAAGTGGCAACATCTCTGCTATTACAGAAATACCTAATCTTGGTTGGAGAACTATCACATTGGAATATAGCATATAAAAACACTGAAAACTAATATAGCACACTATAACCTAAAGTGCACAGCAGTTATTAGAAATTAGCAAATGTGTTAGTTGGTATCCAAACTGAATAAATGGCACTTTATATCTAGCAAATCACCTTGAAGTACATTAACAAAAATAAAGCCAGAATGGAGAAGCTATGTGGGAAAACTGCTTCCATAGGAATTAAGAGGATAAGTAGCAACCAGATGCTTCTAATCAAATTACCTTGATGAATTGATCATCAGCAAGTGTGACCACCTCTAAAAAAGATTAAGTTTTAGCAGTTTGCTGTCTGGAGCATGGAGCAATCAGATATGTGTTAACACAATGCCAAGGAATGAAAGACATCAACAATGATTTTAGAGAAGCAATTGTTGCTGCCCATCAATCTGGGAGGGATTATAAAGCCATTTCCAAACATTTTAAAGTCCATCATTCTACAGTGAGAAAGATTATTCACGAGTGGAAAACATTCAAGACAGTTGCCAATCTTCCCAGCAAATTCATACCAAGGTCAGACCGTGCAATGCTCAGAGAAATTGCAAAAAAACAAGAGTTAAATCTCAGACTCTACAAGCCTCAGTTAGCATGTAAATGGCAGTGCAATTAGAAAAAAAAACTGAACAAGTATGTTTTGTATGGAAGGGTTGACAGGAGAAAGCCTCTTCTGTCTAAAAACAACATGACAGCACATCTTAGGTTTGCAAACTTGCAAACCACAAGACTTCTGGAACAATGTCCTTTGGACAGACGACACCAAAGTGGAAATGTTAGGCCATAATGCACAGCGCCACGTTTGGCAAAAACCAAACACAGCAATCAGCACAAACATACAAGCACATCATACCAATTGTCAAGCATGGTTGTGGAGGGGTGATGCATTGGGTTTGTTTTGCAGCCACAGGACCTAGGCACCTTGCAGTCATTGAGTCAACCATGAACTCCTCTGAATACCAAAGTATTCTAGAGTCAAATGAGAAGTCATCTGTCCGACAGCTAACGCTTGGCCGAAAATGAGTCATTCAACAGGACAATGATCCCAAGCACACCAGAAAATCTACAACAGAATGGCTGAAAAATAAAAGAATCAAGGTGTTACAATGGCCCAGTCAAACTCCAGATCTCTACCTGATCGAAATTCTGTGGCTGGACTTAAAGAGAGCTGTGCATAAACAAATGCTCGCAAACCTCAATGTACTGAAGAAACGTTGTAAAGAAGAGTGGGACAAAATTCCTCCAACGTGAGAGACTGATAAAGTCAAATGATTACTTCAAGTTATTGCTGCTAAAGGTGGTTCTGCAAGCTATTGAATCATAAGGTGTACTTATTTTTCACACATGGCTTCTCCATTTTGTCTTTATTTTTGTTAAATAAATCATGAAATGGTGCAATATGTCATGTGTTGTTGTTCATCTTAGGTTGCATTTACCTTATTTTAAGACCTCTAAGGACCAGATGATTGTTATTATGTCCCGATATGTAAAACAAATTAATTCAAAGAGGGTGTACTTTCTTTTTCACATGACTATATATATATATATATATATATATATATATATATATATATATATATATATATATATATATATATATATATTTATATCTCAAATAGCAAAAAAAAGGTAGTAATCCGAAACATCCATTGAATAAATAAAAAAATGGCTTTATTAAAATAACATTAAAATGATGACATGGTTCACACAAGAAAGGATATGCAGGGTTTCAACTCACTCCTGCGATAACCACGGCTCTGCGGTGCTCTCGGTCCTCTGCCGGAAAAAAGAGCCAATCCCAGGCTGTGCTTGTCTTACCGTTGGTATCCAACACAAGCTGTACTTGTAAATAGAGCCGCAAATGATGAGACCGCCGGGGGTAGCTACAATGTTACTGCAGGATGAGGGATATTAAAAGGACTCCTTGTAATTCTTGTTGTAGATCCAATAGCAAAAAAAAAAAAAATTATATATATATATATATATATATATATATATACATACACATACACACACACACATATATATATATATTGCCCTCTTCTTTGCCGCCTGGATGAAGACATCGCCCGGATTGGATGAAGCCTTCGGCTCGGCTGGGTGAAGACGACTCAAGGTAGGTAGATCTTCAGGGGTTAGTGATAGGTTTTTTTAAGGGGGTTTGGGTGGATTAGCATAGGGGTATGTGGGTGGTGGGTTGTAATGTTGGGGGGTATTCAATTTTTTATTACAGGTAAAAGAGCTGATTACTTTGGGGCAATGCCCCGCAAAAAGCCCTTTTAAGGGCTGGTAAAAGAGCTGATTACTTTGTACTTTAGAATAGGGTAGGGAATTTTTATATTTTGGGGGGCTTCATTATTTTATTAGGGGGCTTATATTAGGTGTAATTATCTTAAAATTCTTGTAATCTTTTTTTATTTTTTGTAATTTAGTGGGGGGTTTTATTGTAATTTAGTTTAGTTTAGTTTATTTAAAGGGACACTGTACCCAAATTTTCTTCATTCTCTTGGTATCTTTATTTGAAATGCAAGAATGTAAGTTTAGATGCCGGCCCATTTTTGGTGAACAACCTGGGTTGTCCTTGCTGATTGGTGGATAAATCCATCCACCAATAAAAAAGTGCTGTCCAGAGTACTGAAACCAAAAAAAAGCTTAGATGCCTTCTTTTTCAAATAATGATAGCAAGAGAACGAAGAAAAATTGATAATAGGAGTAAATTAGAAAGTTGCTTAAAATTGCATGCTCTTTCTGAATTACAAAATAAAAAATTTGGGTACAGTGTCCCTTTAATTGTATTTTAGTTTAGATATTTGTAGTTTAATTAATTTATTGATAGTGTAGGTGTATTTGTAACTTAGGTTAAGATTTATTTTACAGGTAATTTGGTAATTATTTTAACTAGGTAGCTATTAAATAGTTATTAACTATTTAATAGCTTTTGTACCTAGTTAAAATAAATACCAAGTTACCTGTAAAATAAATATAAACCCTAAAATAGCTACAATGTAATTATTAATTATATTGTAGCTATCTTAGGGTTTATTTTATAGGTAAGTATTTAGTTTTAAATAGGAATAATTTAGTTAATATTATTAATATTATTTAGATTTATTTTAATAATAATTAAGTTAGGGGTGTTAGAGTTAGATAGGGTTAATATAGTTAATATATATAATATAATAACTATATTAACTATATTAACACTAATATAATTAGGGTTAATATAGGTGGCGGCAGTGTAGGGGGGTCAGATTAGGGGTTAATATATTTAATATAGGTTGCGGCGGTGTAGGGGGATTAGATTAGGGGTTAATACATTTAATATAGGTGGCGGCGGTATAGGGGGATTAGATTACAGTTAAAGAGCTGATTACTTTGGGACAATGCCCCGCAAAAGGCCCTTTTAAGAGCTGGTAAGAGAGCTGGTTACTTTGGGGCAATGCCCCGCAAAAGGCCCTTTTAAGGGCTGGTAATAGAGCTGGTTACTTTGGGACAATGCCCTGCAAAAGGCCCTTTTCAGGGTTATTTGTAATTTAGTTTAGGATGGGGAAATTTTAGTATTTTAGGGGTTAATAAATTTAATATAGGTGGTGGCGGTGTAGGGGGATTAGATTAGGGGTTAATAATTTTAATATAGGTGGCGGCGGTGTAAGGGGGTCAGATTAAGGGTTAATAAAGTATAAGTAGGGGGCTCACATTAGGGGTTAATATAGTTTAAATAGGTGGCGGCGGTTAGGGGGCTCACATTAGGGGGTAAAACATTTAATGTAGCTGGCGGCGGTGTAGGGGGGTCAGATTAGGGGGTAAAACATATGTAGCTGGCGGCGGGGTCCGGGAGCGGCGGTTTAGGGGTTAATATATTTATTATTAGGATTGAGAGGGGGATTGCGGATAGAGGGGTATACGTGTCGGGTTATTTTTGGGAGGCATGTTAGACAGTACGGGAGATTTAATACTTTAGTAAGGTTTTGAAGGCGGGGGCAGTTTCTAAAGTGCCATAAATCACTGGCGACTCCAGAAATTTGTACTTACGCAGATTTCTGGACATCGCTAGTTTGTCCGACTTACGGCACTTTAGCATCTGACGGCGCCGTATATGGGATAGCTCGAGTTGCAAGCTGAAACTACGGGTGGCGCAGGTTTCCACGCTTGCGCCGAAACCTGCGCCATATATCGGATCTCGCCCATGGTGTTTAACCTAGCACAAAGGAAGATTGGGTACTCACATGTTAGATGAGCACACTTATGTGCTAGTAGGAGCAAGCTGACATATTATGGTAAGATGTGTCAGACTTCTGTGTGTTAGGTTCCACTCCAAGCAGGTGCAGGCAGGTAAAATCACTCACAAGAGTATTTTTACAAATTAAAAAAAATACTATTTATTAAATCAAATTAAAATACATGTACAAAGGAGTGAACTAGGGGCATACAGTCAAACCCCTGTAAATGCAACGCGTTTCTCGGCTCATACACCATTTCCTCAGGCATATTTTTTACCCTGCTACTGTCCTGCTTTATAGACCTACTATCTAGTTCCAACTAACATTTTTCCTCTCTATCCTAAGGGCGTGTACCCTTAATTGGTAACCTTCAACACCTGACTGTTTCAGTGTTTAATTGCAAAGGTGTCAGTCTTGTGTGTTAAAATAAAACAAAGGCATAAAGTGAAACTCTATACAGCAATTCATATACACCTTATAATTCTAAACAATAATCTCTAAACATGTGGAAACAATGTAATCATGAGTATAAAACGTACTTTCACGTTCATATTATACAATGTATGATATATTCACAGCAGTTTTCCTACCATATAAAGTTCATCATCAACAACATATTCCAAATTATTTTATATTTCAAAATTTGTAATTTATAATTTATATCCCCAAAATTTTATAGGATGTTAGTTTATTTGCTGTTATGTTAGTTTATTTCAACTGTCATGTTGGTTTGCACATTATGCATCATTTAACAGACCTGGGACACACCCCTTGAAAAGTCTGTTGATTGTTGTTTGTCTTAAGGGGAGAGGTATAAAGGAAGCATTTTATAGCGTTATGTTTTGTTTTCCTCTAAAGGGACACAATAGTGCACAAGGAAAATGCTCTAAAGTGTTAGTGCGCTGTTGCTTATGTATATCTATATGTGTAACCCCTGCAGAGAGGAGTTCAACAAATAGTAATCTCCAGAGCAGCAATGCATGACTGGGAGCCAGCATAAGGTGAGCCAATGGCAAGAGGCATCTATGTGCAACCACAAATCAGCAGCTAGCTCCCAGTAGTGCACAGCCGCTGCTGCTGCTGAACCTACCTAGGTATGCCTTTTAACCAAAGATGTCAAATGAACAAAGTAAATTAGAAAACAGAAGCAAATTAATAATTTGTTCAAAATTGCATGCTCTGTCTGACCCTAACATTTTATTTTGACTTTCATGTCCTTTTAATTTTACTTTCCTCATAATCCATATTAAAGGAACATGAAGCCCCAAATGTTTATTTCATGATTCAGATTGAGCTTATAACTGAAAATGTGCTGCTGGAAATCAGTCATACATTTTACTATAAGCTTTTTTTGCTAAGGGCAGTTCAGAGATACACACATTGAAAATCCTGGTGGAATCAATATTCCTGGTTTCCTTTGCTCTGACCAATTAGGCACAAATTTAAAGGGACAGTCTACCTGAATTTGTTTATTGTTCCAAAAGACAGACAATCTCCCTATTACCCGTGCCCCAGTTCTGTATAACCAACACTTTTATATCAAACTTATGCTCTGACCTAATAACCAATTTGAAGAATAATACTTAAGGAGCCTAGATATAAAGGTTATTTAAATCTAAGAGTTTATAATTGTCAGGAATTATTTGTCATAACTATATTTATCTATGCCTCAATGAACTATCTAAATATGCATTAAGGTTTCCTATAATGGACAATACATACTATACTATAAATTGCTATGATATAAATAAAATTGATATGACCAGAAGATCAATGTGTAAAAATGCTATGCATCACCATGTGCCCCTATATCCAATGAAGCAATAGGTATTGGGACCTTCTATAATAACTACTGATATAAGTGTAAAAAATAAATATAATAAATAAATGATACGTCATGTAAACATCTAAATCACTATAATAGACAACTCCACAATAAGGTGTACTTAACATAACATAATAGTGATTAGATTTAGTGTAGAAGCATCTAAATGTGCTATATAAGAAATATAGACAGATAAGTAAACTGTCCTATAATGGTGAATTATAATCATTCCTGTACTGTGTATACTATATAAGTAGTATTTTGATGTATAACAAAAAAATCTATTAGGTTAATTTTATTAGTTGTTATAAGCATTACACATATGTGATACAACTAGGAATATTTCAGTGCCTATCCATCAATAAATATATTCTAAACATGTGACAAAAGAGTCAATGCAAATTATTCTAAATAATAATATATAACTAAAACCTATCTCGATTATATACCATATCAGAAAGCAGCTAGATCAATTACTTCATTTAAACCAGAGGGATACAATGTTTGGAATCTATAAATCCAAAATGTCTCTCTCTGGCGTAACCGAGTGTATCTATTCACACCCGCTCTGGGGGCAATGTATTCCAAAAGGGTAATTCGATATGTTTGGTGTTCACCATTGTGTTGGACTAAGCTGTGTCTTGATATATTATGTATTGTGCTGCAAGCTTTTATATTTCTCCAATGCTTGCTCCACCTAGTTGGAATATTCCTGCACGTGCGGCCTAAATATTGCAGTCCGCATTTGCATGTCAGCACATAGACTACATAACAGGTGCCGCAGTCAATTCTGTTTTTTATGTCAATAATTTCTCCTGTGGTGTGGCATTTTATAGCTTTGTTCCCATGTGTGATGTGCTTACACATGTGGCACCTGGCTTTATTGCATCTATAGGTTCCTGTTCTCTCTTTATTGGCCTGATAAATTGGATTATGTATGTTCTTTTTCTTTGAAATGACCACCTTACTTGGCGCAAATTTCTGTTTAAGCATGGGTGCTCTGCGAAATTTTGCAAACTTTTCAATTAAACACTGAAACAGTCAGGTGTTAAATGTTACCAATTAAGGGTACACGCCCTTAGGATAGAGAGGAAAAATGTTAGTTGGCACTAGATAGTAGGTCTATAAAGCAGGACAGTAGCAGGGTAAAAAATATGCCTGAGGAAATGGCATATGAGCCGAGAAACGCATTGTATTTACTGTATGCCCCTAGTTCACTCCTTTGTACATGTATTTTAATTTGTTTTTAATAAATAGAACTTTTTAATTTGTAAAAATACTCTTGTGAGTGATTTTACCTGCCTGCACCTGCTTGGAGTGGAACCTAACACACAGAAGTCTGACACTTTTGGATATTGCATCCTAAGGAAAAGTCCCTTTGTGGTGAGCTGACACACCTTACCATAATATGTCAGCTTGCTCCTACTAGCACATATGTGTGCTCATCTAACATGTGAGTACCCAATCTTCCTTTGTGCTAAGTTAAAGACCATATCCTTTGTGATCTGCACAATTTGGTGCTTTTCCTGTGTTTTATCTTTCTACTACAGTTAATGACTGATATCCTCTGTGGGTGAGCTGTCACACCTGATAAAAACTGCAGTCTGTCCATACAAGCACATAGGTGTGCTCCAGAGCCTTGTGAGTACCTATTTGGCTTTTTTCTGTGGCTTTGTGCATATTTGATGTTACTACACATGAGGCGCCCCTTTGTTTTGTTTTTTATATAGTATCTCTGGACCATTGTTGGTGAGGAGGAGGCTGCCATCGTTGGGAAGAAAGATACACTTTTTAATCTGAAATTGAACTTTCCTTTAATATGCCAAATTGCTGGCAATTCTAATTGTATTTATATGCTCATATATCATTGAGGTTATTACTAGCTATTTATTAGCGCTCACCCTTTTTGTTGTGTAGATGGTTTAGCATACTTTCTGGTTAGCACCTGAGTGAAAGCCAGAACATGATTTTGAAGTGTTCCCCATAGAAGTCTATGATTAGATTGATTTAGTGCACCTGCACTATCCAGCTCCAGATGGATAGATTTGCTTGATAACCTTTTACTTTCAACTTAATAATAACTTAGTAATAGAGCAGAAGAATAAAGGGACAGTAAAGTCAAAATTAAACTTTCATGATTCCGTTAGAGCATGCAATTTTAAGCAACTTTCCAATTTACATCTGTTATCAAATTTGCAATGTCTTTTTGTATCTTTTATTAAAGAGTTAAACTAGGTAGGCTTATTAGAGCTCAGGAGTGTGCATGTATCTTTAGAACTCTATAGCAGCAGTGTTTTGCAACATTATTTGTAGCTTGTTCTACAATGTTGCAAAACACTGCTGCCATAGAATACTAACAACACGTTAGCCTAACTAGTTTTACTCTTCAATAAAAGTTACCAAGAGGACGAAGCAAATTTGATAACAGATTTAAATTGTAAAGTTGTTTAAAATTGAATGCGCTATCTAAATCATTAAAGTTTAATTTTGACTTTACTGTCCCTTTAAGAGAGCAATGGATTTAACTTGAAACATGTTAAAGGTCATTGTTAATAGCGCTATTATTTTTGTGCTCTACTTATAATCTAGGCCCTTATTTTTTAAGTAAACTAATACTTAACAGAAAATGCAAAAAAAGCATTAGCTTTAATTATTTAAGTAATTATACTTTGATGTTTATATTGTAATTATCTAACATTGTAGCCTTAACAGATATATATTAGTAAAGTATTGTCGTATTATTTAGACACATTTTTATATTGCACATCTGAGTTATGATCACATAACAGTATAAAGACGTGTTCCTATAAGTGATTTGTTTTTTCAATGTACATTTAGTATGTGATCTTATAATGCATGTATTCCACAATGCACTTTAATAATGAAGCTGTTAATAAACTTGTAGTGAATAAAACTACCATTGTCTAGGATTTTGCATGGTCTAGAAGTCTGAAAGTATTCATTAGTTTCATGTTTGCATTCAAACATTATTGTAACAGTTCATTGTATTTTAGATAAAAAATAAACTTACAAAAGAACTATAATATATAATGAATTTGCAAACCATCTATTTTGACACATTAATATGCAATTAGCTCAGAAATGTATTATTCCTTTTCATTTTTTTTTTTCAATTTTGTAATACTGCTATATTTATACATTATGCTTTTAATGTGCTATTTTCATGCAAAAATGTTATAATGTAATGTTACAGTAAAACGTGCCTATAATCCCACACAACTCATTTAACTCCCTTTTCTTAAACACAAATATCCAACCACACAAGATTCATAACAGCTGATTTTAGGGAAAAGTTAGCTGATTTTTTCCTGCAGTTGTGTTTTTTCTGTACCATAAAGTATGATCCAATATAATGATTTCTGGGTCTACATAAATATAAAGATTTGTGGCTTTTGCACATAGATTAGCAGCTTAATGTATCTTGATATGTTATTGTGATTTTGAAGCTGTTTAAACAGATCCAGCTTCACATGTTCCTTGAATTCCACAGGACATAGGAACATTATTAACTGATACAGCACAAGTGGTTGTAGCTTTTACAAGTTTTTTTTTTCTACTGTAAATAGAAGCTAGATAAATTCTTATTGTTTGGTACTGTCAGGTAGCTGGTTGATTTATGACCAGCAACAGTGGACATTTTTTCGATTCTATAATTTCAAATTGCTTCAAGCAATGAAATAAGGGAATTCTATGTCACGTATAGTATATTGTCTGTCCAGGAAGGGACCCTAAGGTTGGAAAGTGACTATAGAAACACAATATGGTAGCTTGTAGCACCCAGGATGTGACAAAATTAGTAGTTGAGAGGATAAGGTAGAAGCCGAGTCAATATCCAAGTCAGGGGTCAGCAAAGTGTGGGCAAAGGCAGTACAAATTCATCAGTCAAAGAAAAACACAGTTCAGGCAAAAGGGCAAAAGGCTTCCAGGCAAAGGCAGACGTAATCAGGATCCAGCAGAATGGTCAAGTAAACAAGCAAGGTTGGCAGCAGAGATAAACAGCAAGCAGTTCACTGTCACACCTTAGTGTTAGCTTCAATATTTTCTACAAATTCTCTGATCCCTTAGGATGCTTGTAGCTCTTTTGAAATGTTGCCCCTAATGCAATGTGAATGCAAAAAAGAGTTAAACATTCAGTGAGCTGGTTTATGGGTAAATGTTACAGACAAGGGAAAAATAGGCTTTATTCAAAGACTATATACTTGATGAATAGGAAAGTCTCCCTAATTTGTGGTTATCTTAGGAGGTGACTTAGAGTTTAATTGAAAAAATGGGGTTTATTTAGCAGCGCTAAAAAAAGCTAGGAAATGATGATACCAATCTAATTTATGTTTTATACAATCTATTTTATTTAAAAATTCTTATAACACATAAAAACAACAGCAAATGCTTTTCCTAATTAATAAAGGGACGTCTCCCTTATACAACACTTATAAAAACAGACTAGAACCATATAATCCTAGAATTTCAGGTATAAAGGAATTAATTCTATAGATAACATATGGCAAACAACAAATTTCTAAGATAAATGGTGAATTAAATATTTAAAAGGCACAAATGTATCAATCCTAATAGCTTTACAGTTCTTCAGTAACAAATTCAGTTATAAAGTTACACAGTTACTTTCCTTGGACATATAATTGGCTCAGGTGTGCTGGATAGTTAAAAAGGCAAAAAACAGCCAATATTCTGATTTAGGTGCCAAAGCAATCGTGGTTAATGGAAATGGTTAATTTAACAGATGAATACCTTGATGTCTTTAAAGTTCAGTTTGCGTGTTTTAAAAAACGTAGTGCAAATTAGTGTAGAGGTACCTTAATCTGTCCTGGTTGCAACCGCTGATTATCTTCACTGTGAGGGATTCACAGACTGTTTGTTCCTGGTGCTTCTGATAAGTCACCTGACCTTCTCTTTGATTCAGAGGTCAGGGGTGATGATCCGTTCTGGTGATGTAGTTATCCTTTTTTTTTTTTTTTTTTTTTTTTTTTTTTTTTTTTTTTTTTTTTTTTGAAACGCGTTGAATGGGACCTGCTACACTCTACTAAACTTCATTTACTACTGTCACAAAGCTGTGTGACCCTGCAACTTTAAACTTTTCTCCTGACCCTGCAAGTTAAAATCTACCTTTGGTAACTTCAGGGAATACGGTGTTACTGCTAAACACTGACCAAAGATTTCTTCAAACCTTAAGAAGTCTGAGGGAACCCAGATGAAAACAATATTTGGGCTATAAGAAGAAAGGAAAACAAAAAAAAAGGATAACTACATCACCAGAACGGATCATCACCCCTGACCTCTGAATCAAAGAGAAGGTCAGGTGACTTATCAGAAGCACCAGGAACAAACAGTCTGTGAATCCCTCACAGTGAAGATAATCAGCGGTTGCAACCAGGACAGATTAAGGTACCTCTACACTAATTTGCACTACGTTTTTTAAAACACGCAAACTGAACTTTAAAGACATCAAGGTATTCATCTGTTAAATTAACCATTTCCATTAACCACGATTGCTTTGGCACCTAAATCAGAATATTGGCTGTTTTTTGCCTTTTTAACTATCCAGCACACCTGAGCCAATTATATGTCCAAGGAAAGTAACTGTGTAACTTTATAACTGAATTTGTTACTGAAGAACTGTAAAGCTATTAGGATTGATACATTTGTGCCTTTTAAATATTTAATTCACCATTTATCTTAGAAATTTGTTGTTTGCCATATGTTATCTATAGAATTAATTCCTTTATACCTGAAATTCTAGGATTATATGGTTCTAGTCTGTTTTTATAAGTGTTGTATAAGGGAGACGTCCCTTTATTAATTAGGAAAAGCATTTGCTGTTGTTTTTATGTGTTATAAGAATTTTTAAATAAAATAGATTGTATAAAACATAAATTAGATTGGTATCATCATTTCCTAGCTTTTTTTAGCGCTGCTAAATAAACCCCATTTTTTCTTCTTATCCACCATTTAGTTCTCTTTGAGGGAAGAACTTTTTTAGCAGCAGGAATCCACCTTTAGGCGCTCCTATCACACTACACATAAATACTTAGAGTTTAATTGATTCAGGCCTCTGTACAAAAGTCCCGGTTCTTTCCTTAAGTAGTTATATCAAAGCAATCTCAGTCGTTCCAAAGTTCACTCTTACGCAACATATATACAATAGAATCCTTGTCTTCACACACTCACACGCAAAATACCAAATATATACAAGAGAACAGTGAAAGCATCCCTGCTTGAAGTAGCTGGCATTTGGGCTGCTTGTTTAGGTAAACAGTGTTATAAGAATGGTGTACAGAAGTTCAATACTCCAAATAAAGATCAAGCTTTACCTTAGGTTTACTGCATGCATGCAGGGTAACAGTCCGGGTGACAGGGATGACTACCTGAGTGGCGTGAATGGCGTTTGCAAAGACGACTGTGTGAGTGTGACTCACTTCCGGTGACGGCCAATGGTAGAATGCGGAGCTTGTAGTCTGCTCACAGCTTACGCAATGAGGAGATCCAGCAGGTTTGGAAAAATAAAAAGGACATAGAGCTTTATCTTGCAACTGCAAAAGTAAGCTGCAAGCAGCAGACTGAGGTTAGTAACAATAAAGAACTGTAAATAGATACTTTAGTTGTCTTGGGATAAAAGTAATGTGGATCTAGTTAAACATATGAGCATAACATAGGATTAACTTCAATTATCAGGCAGGTAAAAGGTGTGCAAGGGGAGTTTAAATAAGGAGAGGAAGTAGATGGGAGGGATATACCTTAAAGGTTTATCACATTCACAGATGACACACACCCAGGAATAGATCCTATACACAGGTAACTACAGGAAGCAGGAAGCTTTTTTAAATAGGGTGTTGATTGCAAAACCACCTGCAGCTTACAGGAAGATGGAGCCAGAGAGCGAGCCAGAGCAGGTAAAAGAATAAGCAGATCCAACGGTAAGCCAGAATCCTCCAGTGGCTCAGGGGAAAAGCAACCAGTCAGAGACTGGAGGTCCCAGGATCAACTCCAGCCACAGGCACTAACATTATGTCCTTAGCACATTTAAATATATCATTGTGCCATTTTAAAATGTATTAAAAAGAAGGTTAGCCCTACATAAATCACATCCAAGCAATGTGCCAGGCAGCATGAATAAGTACCACAATAATGATTTATTTTGAGAACATTGAGCAAGGTACTTAAAAATATTCTAAACACTCCTGTGCATGGCTTCTGTTGATGTAGCCCATCTTTTTCTAAATTATAGTATTTCTTTAAGATAGATAAACCTGCAGTTTCTAGCATCATTTTGAAACTAAGCCAAGAAAAATGAAAGAAGGTTTCTCTTCAAAATTAGTTCTTCTCCATCTATGTTTTTCCCTCTGGGACACCATGTGACAACTCTAAAATTGATTCCCTGTATTCCCACCACACTGTCAAGGAGTCTATTAGTATAATGCAAGTAAAATAAAAAAAAGTTGTGTGAACTCATTGTACATATAAGCACAATCTTGTTGTTTGTGTCACTAAAATAGTTTCAGTATGGAGTCTGTGTGCCACAGAACTTACTATCACTATCTGGATATTTTTTTTCAGCCTTTCCAGCATAATTTGGTGTAAGAACACCAAACTGTGGATTGAATCATCCAAGGATATCCAGGCAACCCAGTTGAGATGCATGATGAAGGGCCAAGATTTGCCCGAAATGTTGCTTTTGCTTGTTGGACCCATGATGGAATAATAAAGGTCATTTTAAATGAGGAGCTGGAGAACTTTTTTCTTTATATAACCTAGTTAAGAGTCACTGACCCAAGAAAGGTTAAATTGTTAAAATAATTAACAATTTACCTGTAAAATAAATATTAACCCTAACATAGCTACAATGTAATTATTAATTATATTGTAGCTATCTTAGGGTTTATTCTATAGGTAAGTATTTAGATTTAAATAGGAATATTTTAGTTTATAAATGAATTAGATTAATTTAATATAAATTTAGTTAGGGGTGTTAGGGTTAGATAGAGTTAATATAGTTAATATAAATACTATAGTAACTATATTAACTATATTAACCCTAATATAATTAGGGTTAATATAGTTAATATATATAATGTAATACCTATATTAACTATAATATACTTAGGGTTAATATAGATAACATAGCTGGCGGCGGGGTAGGTAGATTAAATAAGGGGTTAATCATTTTAATAGAGATGGCGGCGGTGTAAGGGGCTTACATTAGGGGTTAATAATTTTAATATAGATGGCGGCGATGTTAGGGGCTCACTTTAGGGGGTTATAGATATAATATAGCTGGCGGCGGGGTACGGGAGCGGCGGTTTAGGGGTTAATAGCTTTTTTATTGTTAGGATAGTGAGGGGGGATAGCGGATAGAGGGTTAGACAGTGCGGGCTATGTTAGGGAGGCGTGTTAGACTTGTCGGGCTATGTTAGGGAGGCGTGTTAGACAGTGCGGGTGTTTTAGACTTTAGTCAGGTTTTATAGGCGCCGGCAGTTTCTAACGTGCCGCAAGTCACTGGCGACGCCAGAAATTTGTACTTACGCAGATTTCTGGACATCGCTGGTTTGTCAGACTTACGGCACGTTAGCATCTGACGGCGACTTATATGGGATAGCTCGAGTTGCGAGCTGAAACTGCGGGCGACGCCGGTTCCCTCGCTTGCGCCGCAAACTGCGATCCATATCGGATCGCGCCCTTGTATTTTATGCCAGTTTAAAAGTATTTTCTTGGTACTGGACTTTTTTACTCAGTGGATTCTTTTTGAAGTTTGTAAGAATCATAAAGCTTTTTAGGGAACATGTAAACTATTATGTGGCATGGAAAATATTCTTACAATTCCCACATATAAAATGCCGTATAATTAAACCTTGACTCATTGCCATTCCTATTATTTCCTTTAGAAGTTCAGATCATGTTATTTAGCATCTTGGCAATCTGGACTAAAAAATGCCAGGATATTTTTATAGAAACAAATACAAAACAGAAAACAAAATAAATGTGTCACTATTAGAACTGATAAGATTTGCAACATGTAACAAATTTATATAACCAGCTGCTACTGTCTCACTGGCATAACAACATCTATTGTACTTAAAGGATTTGATAATTATGTGCAATCTTATCTAATCATGCCTTTCAGAAATTCGACTGTGTTTAATTTGTTTTGAAATCTAATTGCATTAAATTTCTTGCCTTCAAGCTTTATGACTTCTAAAGCTTTAGACAAATACGTTTGTTAACTCTAAAGCTGCAAAGGTCTATTGGTTTTATAACTATATATTTGTTTGTTATTATTAGGTAATCATTCATACACATGTATATGTTATAGCATATTTTCAGTTATACTCTTTGAAAAACAACAGTGCTACTCTGTAAATTATTCAGTATTGCTATATGTTCATTCATTATTTAATGACGATATTCATACAGACCTGTGCCATTGTCCTCTTTGGAATACTGTAGATTGCCAGTATAGTATATATTAGTTAGGTTATATTAGCATAGAGGAAATAAACTCTGGCATGTCAAGCTCAAAACACAGAAATTCTTTAACACTCTGGTACTGTTGAGACTTGGCACACAACATGGCTTGGAGCTCTGAAATATACGAACTACAGTTGTGTGCAGATGTTAATCCCTGCAGCTACTATCTAGTAAAAAAACATATGCTCATTTTAGCACAGTAGGGACAAATATAAATATAAAACATATTTCCCTCTGCATAAATTATTGCAGCAATCCCTTTGAAAAATTATTTTTAGCTGACCTGAATTGAGAAGGATCACATCAGTTTTAACTCTGATAACTTTTTAGATAGAAAGTTGTGATTATATTTTGGAATTTTTCATTCTGAACTTTTATTTTAAAAAGCAATTTAGAAACTTTTTCCCAGTATCAGTTATAAAACTTTATGTACTCAATTTGGGTAAAATATAGCTAGGCATTCATTTATTGTGAACAGAAGCCTTATTTATATATAAATCTCAAGCATTTTTTTTTATTAACCCACTGAATTTCACATGATCTGTCTATTAGATATATAAATACTTGGAATATTGCTAATGGCAAAGTTTGCTTTGATAAAAATGATCAAATATAAAGGAATTTAATATATATATTACTATGGGTGGACAGCTTCTAACATTAGTTACAGTATTGCTAATGTTGGTACACGCAAGGACTTAAAAATAAATGAATTCTTTTTAGACCGCTCTCCCTAATTGGCCTTAAAAGATATTCTAAGATAAGAAACTGCAAAACAATTTGACTGTTGTTAACAAACTGAAAGTGGCTCCTTCAAATGAGGTAAGTGGTGGACAGAGCTTGACTATTGAAAAATAATAACCTGGTATTCCAAGAAAGCAGAAAAATACTGTAAATACAAGGGGGTTACAGTTATTTTAATGCTTTAAAGTACATTGAGCCTAAGAACTTCAATAGTATTATTTGATGGTACCATGAGATTGCAAGCAGCACTCTAGAAGCTTTATATCTCTCAAGAGGAATTCATACATTTTTCGCTAAAAATTAGAGATGAATTGAAGATTACTCTGTAGCAAGCAAGTTGTGTTTACATTAGACTTTTTATTGTACATTATACTTATTTGTTCTTTATACCTTGATTAGACATAGACTTTTATGTTGTGTATAGTTGTGATTAAAAAAATATTTTAATTTGTATTATTTGCTATGTAAAATGTTTCACATAGTGTGTAAAAGGCTATTCAAGCATAGGAGTGTCAATTAGTTTCTAAGGAACACTGATTTTCTGTGTGGAAAGGTGATAACTAAGCGCCAACTATATAACGCAAGCGACCTCCAGCTCTAATAAATTGGCACCTAGTTGCCAAGGGTGGATTCAATTTTAAGATTGGATATTAGAGTGCCAAACAACGTAGGCAGGGTCTATGGGCAGATAGTCAAATACCAAAGGTTGAAATAATATGATTTAATACATAAGATAAAAAAGTTGGTACATTTAAAATTATACAACAATTAGTCATGGATCCATGTTACACTTTAAAATATATATTGAAACACTAGGAATAATTTAAAAATGCTTGTAGAACAATAAATAACAACAAAAAAATCTAACAAATAATGTCTATCGCATAAAACTTAAATTCTAATATGTGAATGCTAGGAGCGCTTATGCACACTCTATTTATAAAAACAATGGGTTACAATGCACAGGTGGATAGATTCCAGGTTGCTTGAAACCGGTGGGTGGGAAATGTAAGTGGCTCCGAATTGGGGTTTTGCCTATGTGTTTATCCACAATTGTGTAAATCCTAACAGGTGGACAAAAAATGTTACAGGAATGTCTAGAACCTGAATTCAAAATATAAGACCTGAGGTTGTGCCTATGTGTTTATCCAAAAAGGGTGTAAATCCTAACAAGTGAAAAAATGTGAGAAAAATATTGCAGGGGTGTGTGAACCTTATTTTCAAAATAAACAATGAATTCAAAATAAAACGATATACAAGTGAATTTTTGACAAATCAACTAATGCAAACATAAAGCATAAATAGAACCAAATAAAAACAACAGCACAACTTTAACATGTGTACAAATGTGTTTCTGCTTGCAAACTGTGATGTGATGTGAACAAATATCTATTATAAACACTGAATAGTGGCAAAACTTTGTGATTGGATTGAAATTGAACACAGGCTCTAAATTGATACCCTAAAATACAAATCTAAAGGGCTCAGAGTTGCTGAGCTAGATATAAGGGACTTGCTCAAAGAGCCTCGAGAGGTTAATTAAAAGAGACCATATAACAACAGTGGTTTAAAAAACGGATGATATAACATAAAATGCTTAAAAGTCCAAATAAATATTCAAATTTGATAATAAGAATCTTGCTATAGTCTATCTCAATATCGATCCCAACTGCTGATTATGTAGAAATCTTCTTGGGCGGTAGTTAACAAATAATTCCAACTTGCAATGTTGTCCCTTACCTGCCAAAAAAGGAAAGGCAAAACAATAGTGCAGATGGCTTCTTAATGTGATCACAATTAAAATACTCCTTACCAGTCAACCGGTTTCGGTCTCCACTGACCTTTCTCAAGACTCAGCAATTTTTCATGTGCGCTAACCCTACCATGTTAGACCTAAATTGTGAACTCTGATGCCCGTATAGTTTACATTCCTATGTTCTTCACAAAGAAAATAATGTATTTTTTATTATATATATATATATATATATATATATATATATCTGATAATGTTAATGAAAAATAGATTTATATACCTATATCTAAAGGAATAGATATATAGGTATAGGTACACAGATATATATATAGAAATATGTATCTAAAATAAAAAGCGAGCGATATGTGTTTATTTTCCCCTGCGCTTTCTGTTGATTTCTATGGCTAAAAAGAAGTTATCGTGGTAGCGATATCTGGTTAGCTTGCATCGGGATTTGCTTGCACACCAAACTTTTTACCTTCAAAATATAATATGTGTACTAATACTCGTTTTGAGCTGTGTGAGCACCTATTGCTTGCTGCAAAGTCAGAGTCAAAATCTATGAGCCATAACAGTACAAGTATAATAGAAGATGGGGCTTCCCCCTCACTCACCCAGCTACTGTAGCTCTGGTCCCTAGAGCGTCCCAAGTCTGCAGTATTTGTGGCCTGTCCACAGGGAACACTAACCAACTTCATGGAGGCACAGATCCATTCGTAGTAAAAGAGGTAAGTCCTCCGGTTAGTTCCGCTCCCCTCCTGGGTCCACTCTGCAGTAACGTTTTGGTGTGTGACGTCACCTGGATCCTCCGTTTCCGGTTGTCTGCTCAATCTTCGCCGGAATAAGCTACTGCCGCAATGGGTGAGTGCTAAGTGACTCTGGCAAGGAAAAATCCAGAAGACAGCTGTGCAATCCTCCGTTTCAGGAACAAGCTAAATAAGGTGTGAATGAGAATAACCATCAATCCGGATACTTTTAAAAGGCTTTTATTTTGAGTTCAAACAAACATCTCAGTAAAAGCTGTGTACACTTGCAAGTGGCAAAGTGGGTGAATAAGGAAACACACAATTAACTATCTGCTGACGCATTTCATCCTATCTGGCCGTAATCGTAGCTAAAGTTCATAACCCCAACAACCTTTAAAAACACTTATGTGTTATTGCGATTGGATAAAAACAATATCCTGGGCATAATACTAAGTGCACACCCACATTCATGCTCTAGTTATGTTTATAGTAACTACAATTTAAATAGGTTACATCATGAATGAAAAGTCAAATTTGAAATAGCAAAACAATCAGATGTGAATGCAGTATAAATGACATATCATATAAATATTAAGTTACCTTAAAAGGGGCATGTTAATTCTAAAGGCATGGACATTTAAGCCTGTTGGATATAAACAAACCAATTGCCTATGCTCCAAGGGATTGAACTCTCCAAAATTTAGAAAATCTTGGATATTGATTAACATTTGTAACATTTTGTCTACTAATGTTTTTGTAGCCTTTTGGATACACAGAATGAACCTTACTACTCCCAATAGTTTATAATGTCAAATTCAGAGTTCAGCCCATGGGGCACTCTGGTTCTAAGTCTGTGTATCCAAAAGGCTTCCCTTTTAGCTAGTGGTCTGTCCCTATCTCCCCCTATCTTATTACACTTGACTAATTCAATGATAGTCCACTTAAGCGAATTTGCACTTTTGTTGTGCTTCAGTTTAAAGTGTTGCACTAAGGGAGTCGTTAGTTTACCTGCCTTAATGTTGTTTATGTGCTCATAAATTCTGTCCCTGTAGTGAGACCTGTGTACTGTACACCACAGACTTCACACGTGAGCAAGTAGACCACATAACTTCCTGCCCAAGGTTCATAAATCCCTTATTGATGTAAAGGGTCGTCCTATCATTAGTGGAATAGGTTCCATTTTGGAGCCTTTATCACAGTGGCTGGACTATATTCTACAAACATTGGTTCAGAGTATGTCTAGTTATTTGAAGGATATGAAACAGCTCCTAATGGAACTAGACTAATTTACTTGGCAGGAGGATTACCATTGGTTGTCAATTGATGTCACCTCACTCTATTCTTCTATACCTCATAACAGAGGTCTGGAGGCGATCTCTTTCTTTTTGGAGAGATCTACTCAATTTGACTCCAATTTCTGCCGGTATATCCTCAAAGTTACAGAGTTTTTGCTAACGCATAACTTTTTTGTTTTTGAAGGTGTTCACTACCTCCAGAGATGTGGGACCTGCTATGGGGGCAACATTTGCCCCCTCGTATGCCAACCTGTTTATAGGTTGGTGGGAGCTGTCCCACATCTATGGATGTGGTGAACACTGGAAAGAAAGGATTAGATACTACAGAAGATACATAGATGATCTTCTGATTGTCTGGAGAGGGGATGAGACAGAGGCAGCAAATTTTGTTCACAATTTGAATGAAAATTCAGTTGGGATCAGATTTACCCATGAGTTTTAAAGAGCCAAATTAAATTTCTTAGATGTCACTCTCATGAGTGATCAGGGTAAAGTTCAGACCAAGTTATACAGAAAACCCATAGCAGGGAATACCCTCCTCCATGCCAAGAGCAGTCACCCAAAAAGAGTCTTTAGATCTGTCATAAAAGGGTGGTTTATAAGGTTGTTGGGGTTATGAACTTTAGCTACGATTACGGCCAGATAGGCTGAAACGCGTCAGCAGATAGTTCATTGTGTGTTTCCTTATTCACCTACTTTGCCACTTGCAAGTGTACACAGCTTTTACTGAGATGTTTGTTTGAACTCAAAATAAAAGCCTTTTAAAAGTATCCGGATTGCTGGTGCTTCTCATTTACACCTTATTCAATAATATGTGTACTACCCGACGTCCAAAAAAGTATCAGTCTAGCGAAGTTTACACTCGAACGGGAGCACTAAATAGCTCCCATTTGTAATCTAGCCCTAAAATGGGTATACAAAAATGTTGTAACCAATAAAAAAAAAACTCTTAAAGGGATTTTGTGCTGTAACATTTATGCCCTTTAATGTGCTACCAATTATCCATTTTGCCTTCTAGAGTGTATTAAATTGTTTACAGTTAGCTTATCTATCTTTATTTAGTGATTTGAAATAGCTGTTTGTGCCTGTTATATGTCTCTTATACAGAAAATGTCATTTTCTAATGAAAAAAAAAACAAACACTCCTAGTGTGACTTGTGAGAGATTGGTACTAAAATGTTAATCTTGAATTGCTCTCACTAAGTATTTTTTGGGTTTACAGAAAGAGATAAGATAAGGAGACATTTGTGTAAAAAGAGAAATATAAGATAATGAGTTCTGTGTTCTAAGCAAGCTCAGACCATTTAATTGGTTTTAAAGGACAAAACAGCTATTTCATATTGAAAAATAATGTAAAATAAATAAAATGTCATTTACATTTCCTGCAGCTGATATACCTATAAAGGGGATATGAAACCCACATTTTGTCTTTTATGATTCAAAAGGAGCATTCAATTGTAAACATTGTTTCCAATGTACTTATATTATCCAATTAGCTTTGTACTCTTTGTATCTTTTGTTGAAAGGCATACCTAGGCATACCATGGTAGAAATAGAGCATATTATTATTATTGCATCTGAAAGCTTGGTCTCACATTTTTATTGTACTTAACTTGTAACCCATGTAGTCTTGACAAAGAAGTTTTTTTTCAATGCAATCTGACAGATTTGGAACAGAGCAATTAAAAAAAAAGAAGAAGAAATTGAAACTTATGATTGCTCTTTTTTATTGCAGTTTTCATGAGGGGGCCTAGTTATCAAGCCGTTAACCTCAAATACGCTGGAATTCCACAGCGTATTTGTGGCGAGGCTGATTCGCCTTAGTTATCAAAGGCTAGAGACCGGCAAAAGTAGAATTTTGTTACGTAAACTTCGATCCGCAGGACTCAGTCCGACACAGATCGATTCTTACGTCCCTCCAGATGTTCCGCACTCAAGTGCGACACAATCTGACTACTTTTGCTAGTTATCAAAAAACTAGCAGGTAAGCTCTGCACTTTTCCGGCCCAGCGTACCTGGTTTTCAAACCGCCACCCTGGAGGCGGCGGATCCCATAGGAATCAATGGGAGTCTGACCATAGCGTAAGTTCATGTTCGCTGCTGCCAGACATCCCATTGATTCCTATGGGAGATGTCTGCACCTAACACCCTAACATGTACCCCGAGTCTAAACACCACTAATCTGTCCCCCCTACAACGCCGCAACTAAATAAAGTTATTACCCCCTAAACCGCCGCTCCCGGAGCCCACAGCAAGCTACTCTATACATATTAACCTCTAAACCGATGCTCCCGGAGCCCACCGCAACTATAATATATGTATTAACCACTAAACCGCCGCTCCCGGATCCTGCCGCAACCTATATTAAATGTATTAACCCCTAATCTGCCCCCCTACACCGTCGCCACCTATAATACATTTATTAACCCCTATCCTGCCCCCCACTACACCGCCACCACTGTAATAAAATTATTAACCCCTAAACCTAAGTCTAACACTAACCCTAACACCCCCCTAACTTAAATATTAATTAAATAAATCTAAATAATATTTTTATTATGAACTAAATTAATCCTATTTAAAACTAAATACTTACCTTTAAAATAAACCCTAATATAGCTACAATATAAATAATAATTATATTGTAGCTATCTTAGGATTTATTTTTATTTTACAGGCATCTTTCAATTTATTTTAACTAGGTACAATAGCTATTAAATAGTTATTAACTATTTAATAGCTTACCTAGCTAAAATAAAGAGAAATTATCCTGTAAAATAAAAACTAACCTAAGTTACAATTACACCTAACACTACACTATACTTTAATAAATTATTCCTATTTAAAACTAAATACTTACCTGTAAAATAAACCCTAAGATAGCTACAATGTAATTAATAATTACATTGTAGCTATTTTAGGATTTATATGTATTTTACAGGTAACTTTGTATTTATTTTAGCTAGTTAGAATAGTTATTAAATAGTTATTAACTATTTAATAACTACCTAGCTAAAAGAAATACAAAATTACCTGTAAAATAAATCCTAACCTAAGTTACAATTAAACCTAACACTACACTATCATTACATTAATTAAATAAATTACCTACAAATAACTACAATTAAATACAATTACATAAACTAACTAAAGTACAAAAAAATAAAAAAAGCTAAGTTACAAAAAATAAAAAAAATAAGTTACAAACATTTTAAAAATATTACAACAATTTTAAGCTACTTACACCTAATCTAAGCCCCCTAATAAAATAACAAACCCCCCAAAATAAAAAAATGCCCTACCCTATTCTAAATTAAAAAAGTTCAAAGCTCTTTTACCTTACCAGCCCTTAAAAGGGCATTTTGTGGGCATGCCCCAAAGAATTCAGCTCTTTTGCCTGTAAAAGAAAAATACAACTCCTCCCAACATTAAAACCCACCACCCACATACCCCTAATCTAACCCAAACCCCCCTTAAAATAACCTAACACTAATCCCCTGAAGATCATCCTACCTTGAGTCGTCTTCACTCATCCGAGCAGCGATGGAACCGAAGAGGAGATCCGGAGCGGCAGAAGTTATCCTCCAAGCGGCGCTGAAGAAATCTTCCATCCGATGAAGTGATCCTCCAAGCGGCGCTGAAGAAGTCTTCCATCCGGGCGATGTCATCTTCCAAGAGGCGCTGAAGAAGTCTTCTATCCGGGCGATGTCATCTTCCAAGCGGGGTCTTCAATCTTCATCCCGCCGACGCGGAACATCCTTCTTTACCGACGAATGAAGGCTCCTTTAAGGGACGTCATCCAAGATGGCGTCCCTTCAATTCTGATTGGCTGATAGGATTCTATCAGCCAATCGGAATTAAGGTAGGAAAAATCTGATTGGCTGATTGAATCAGCCAATCAGATTGAAGTTCAATCCGATTGGCTGATCCAATCAGCCAATCAGATTGAGCTTGCATTCTATTGGCTGATCGGAACAGCCAATAGAATGCGAGCTCAATCTGATTGGCTGATTGGATCAGCCAATCGGATTGAACTTCAATCTGATTGGCTGATTCAATCAGCCAATCAGATTTTTCCTACCTTAATTCCGATTGGCTGATAGAATCCTATCAGCCAATCGGAATTGAAGGGACGCAATCTTGGATGACGTCCCTTAAAGGAGCCTTCATTCGTCGGTAGTCCGTCGGTAAAGAAGGATGTTCCTCGTCGGCGGGATGAAGATTGAAGACCCCGCTTGGAAGATGACATCGCCCGGATAGAAGATTTTTTCAGCGCCGCTTGGAGGATAACTTCTGCCGCTCCGGGTCTCCTCTTCGGTTCCATCGCTGCTCGGCTGAGTGAAGATGACTCAAGGTAGGATGATCTTCAGGGGATTAGTGTTAGGTTATTTTAAGAGGGGTTAGGGTTAGATTAGGGGTATGTGGGTGGTGGGTTTTAATGTTGGGGGGGGGTTGTATTTTTCTTTTACAGGCAAAAGAGCTGAATTCTTTGGGGCATGCCCCACAAAATGCCCTTTTAAAGGCTGGTAAGGTAAAAGAGCTTTGAACTTTTTTAATTTAGAATAGAGTAGGGCATTTTTTTATTTTGGGGGGTTTGTTATTTTATTAGGGGGCTTAGATTAGGTGTAAGTAGCTTAAAATTGTTGTAATATTTTTAAAATGTTTGTAACTTATTTTTTTTATTTTTTGTAACTTAGCTTTTTTTATTTTTTGTACTTTAGTTAGTTTATGTAATTGTATTTAATTGTAGTTATTTGTAGGTAATTTATTTAATTAATGTAATGATAGTGTAGTGTTAGGTTTAATTGTAACTTAGGTTAGGATTTATTTTACAGGTAATTTTGTATTTCTTTTAGCTAGGTAGTTATTAAATAGTTAATAACTATTTAATAACTATTCTAACTAGCTAATATAAATACAAAGTTACCTGTAAAATAAATATAAATCCTAAGATAGCTACAATGTAATTATTAATTACATTGCAGCTATCTTAGGGTTTATTTTACAGGTAAGTATTTAGTTTTAAATAGGAATAATTTATTTAAGTATAGTGTAGTGTTAGGTGTAATTGTAACTTAGGTTAGTTTTTATTTTACAGGTTAATTTCTCTTTATTTTAGCTAGGTAAGCTATTAAATAGTTAATAACTATTTAATAGCTATTGTACCTAGTTAAAATAAATTTAAATTTGCCTGTAAAATTAAAATAAATCCTAAGATAGCTACAATATAATTATTATTTATATTGTAGCTATATTAGGGTTTATTTTAAAGGTAAGTATTTAGTTTTAAATAGGATTAAATTAGTTCATAATAGAAATATTATTTAGATTTATTTAATTAATATTTAAGTTAGGGGGTGTTAGGGTTAGTGTTAGACTTAGGTTTAGGGGTTAATAATTTTATTACAGTGGAGGCGGTGTAGTGGGGGGCAGGATAGGGGTTAATAAATTTATTATAGGTGGCGACGGTGTAGGGGGGGCAGGATAGGGGTTAATAAATTTAATATAGGTTGCGGCGGAGTCAGGGAGCGGCGGTTTAGGGGTTAAACTATGTATTTAGTTGCGGCGAGGTGCAGGATCAGCAGGATAGGGGTTAATAACTTTATTATAGTGGGCGACGGTATAGGGGGGCAGGATAGGGGTTACTAGGTATAATGTAGGTGGCAGCGGTGTCCGGGATCAGCGGTTTAGGGGTTAATACATTTATAAGAGTTGCGGCGGGGTCTAGGAGCGGCGGTTTAGGGGTTAGTAACTTTATTTAGTTGCGGGAGGCTCCGGGGGCGCCGGTATAGGGGGTAGAACAGTGTAGTTTAGTGTGGGTGCTTAGTGACAGGCTAGCAAGAAAGCTGTAAAAAAGCCGAAGAGCAGCAAGATCGGATGAGTGATAACTCTCACAGTCCGCTGCTCATCGCCCCGTACTTGGTGCGCTGCTTTTTGACAGCTTTTTTGATAACTTAGGCGAATTTTTGCAGGTCCGCGGCGGCGGTGTGAGGCGAGCTTAGGTGAACGTATTGGGCCGGCAAAGGCAGGAAAAGTAGACACGTTGATAACTATCCCCCGAGGTCCTCTGAACATTTTTGCCTGTTTTTATAACACTTTACTTAGTAATTTATCCACACTAAACCTTTTCCCTTGACTTTCTCTTACTTCCTGATAAGGGGTCTGGTATTCAAAACCTCACCAACATGGAGAGAAATCACACATAAACTTTGGGAATTTTTTTAGCTCTTGTATAATCCATTGTTGAACTGGATACTTGGGTAGGCTCAGGAGCTGCTAATTGGTGGCTGCTCATATATACCTCATGCTATTAGTTGACCCATTCAGCCGGGTCCCAGTAGTACATTGCTGCTTCTTCAAGAAAGGATACCAAAATAATGAAGAAAATTAGATAATAGAAGTAAATTGGAAAGTTGTTTAAAGTTATATTCTCTATCTGAACCATGAAAGTATATTTTTGGGTTTCGTGACCCTTTAATGATTTATTGAAAAATGTTCAAAGCATCAATAATTATTATATAATAATATGAAGAAATGTGCTTGCTTATTTATGTTATACATGTAAATTTATAAATAAAAAATAAAAAGTATTATACAAGGTTAATAGGGTATGGACTAAAACATTTTCCAAATAAATCAATTAATACAAGACTTCCTTATTAAAGGTATAGATTGTATCTTAATACATTTTGAAAACTTTGAAACAACAAAACCAGTAGGATATAGTATCAGTTAAAAGTAATGTGGGGAGGCAGCATGTTTGTGATATAATATTAGAATTTCAAGAATGTCTGTGGTAGGAATTAGTCTGTCTCTGAGAAAGCCATTTTAAAGGGACAGTCTACACCAGAATATTTATTGTTTTAAAAGATAGATAATCCCTTTAATACCCATTCCCCACTTTTGCATAACCAACACAGTTATATTAAAAGGACACATGATTCAGATAGAGCATGCAATTTTAAGACACTTTCTAATTTATCCCTATTATCAGTATTTCGTCTTTCTCTTGCTATCTTTATTTTAAAAAGAAGACATCTAAGCTTTTTTTTTTATTCAGAACTCTGGACAGCACTTTTTTATTGGTGGATGAGTTTATCCACCAATCAGCAAGAACAGCCCAGGTTGATCACCAAAAATGGGCCGGCATCTAAACTTACTTACAAATAAAGATACCAAGAGAATGAAGAAAATTTGATAATAGGAGTAAATTAGAAAGTTGCTTAAAATGTCATGCTCTATCTGAATCACAAAAGAAAAAAATTGGGTACAGTGTCCCTTTAATACACATTTTACATCTGTGGTTACCTTGTATCTAAGTCTCTGCAAACTGCCCCCTTATCTCAGCTTTTTTGACAGACTTGCATTTTAGCCAATCAGTGCTGGCTCCTGGGAACTCCACATGCATGAGCACAGTGTTATCTATATGAAAAACATGAACTATCACAATCTAGTGGTGAAAAACTGTCAAAATGCCCTGAGATTAGAGGCAGCCTTCAAGGGCTTAGAAATAAGCATATGAACCTCCTAGGTTTTCTTTTAAAAGCAAAATTGGTGATAGATGTAAATTTGAAAATGGTTTATAATTGCATGCCCTATCTGAATAATGAAAGTTTGTTTTGGACTAGACTGTCCCTTTAAAAATAACTGATAGACTAGGTAAGTATTTAGCTCCTCTGGACATAACAGATAATCATCAATGTAACAACAATCGCCTGATAGTTACAGGATTATTAAATGCCTTCTATTTTCAAATGTGGGGTCTCATGTGTATATATATATATATATATTTTAGCTGAGAAATCCCCTCAAGGTATTCAAGGTATTATACTAAAGATTTTGGGACCGATTTATCAATGTCTGGTGAATGATACACTGTAGCGTATCATGTCCACCAGACATCGCTAAATGCAGACAGCATACGTTGTTGGTATTTAACATTGCAAAAGCAGTTCTGGTGAACTGTTTGTGCAATGCCTCCCCTGCAGATTCGCGACAGATCGGCCGCTAGCAGGGGGGTCAATCAACCCAATCGCATACGAATTTGCGGATTGATGTCTGCAGCCTCAGAGGCAGCGGACGAGTTAAGGACCAGCCATCTTAAGACCGCTGCTTCTTAACTGCTGTTTCCAGCTAATCTGAATGCTTGCACTGAAACAGTGCAATTAGGGGCCATTCGGCCCTTGTTAAATCAGCCCCTTTGTCTAAAGAGTTAAATAATTACCCTTTATTATACTCTACATGAAGTCTAGATATGTTATGGGATATTACCCTTAAAGTGTTTCCAATTAAAAGGACCTAAACCCAAAATGTTTCTTTCATTATTCACACAGAGCATACACAACTTTCAAATTTACATCTAGTATGAAATTGTCTTCATTTTTTTGTATTCTTTAGTGAAGGAGCAGTAATGCATTATTGGAAGTTAATTGAATACATCTGCTAAGTCAATCACAAGAGTTATATGTGTGCAGCCAGTCATCAGCAGCTAAGTCCCTAGGCAGAATTATATAACATTTGCCTAGTGCCAGCTTTCTAAAGCAAAGGAAAGAAGAGATATGTACCTGCGAAAATTATTTCTACTTGCTCTACTGATCGGGTCTATTTTTTTCCTAAGTGCATCAGGCATGCTGTCTATTCATAGCCGGCCCGATCGCGCAATTTAACTAAATGTAGCTCTCTCCCGATACCAGACCAGAGCGGGAGAGAGCTACATTTAGTTAAATGGCGTATCGGGCCTGCTGTGACTAGACAGCATGCCCGATGCGCTTAGGAAACAAACAGACCCGCTCAGTAGAGTAAGGAACGGCAGTCTGTAAAACTAATTTTCGTAGGTAAATATCTCTTCTTTCCTTTGCTTAGAAAGCTGGCACTAGGCAAATGTTATATAATTCTGAACTATGTGCAGAATTATATAACATTATTTGGTGGGTTTACTGGCCCTTTAAGTCTGTATAGGCAAGAACGTTAGTGATCGGTATAACTGTTTATCAAACTGTAAAAAATTGGAATGGTGGCAATGTTCACAATTTCTATTGGGGAGATATTTATGGAGCAATATTTTAAACTCCTCTCTCTAAGTTGGCAGATGAAAATTAGCCCAGACTGATCCAACCAGGGTGTTTGATAAGCCTTGCTCTTGCCCAATTGGTTGTGTGAGTGTAAGGGGCAGAACTAAATTAGACCTACAACTGGTGATCACAGATGGACAGGTTCACTACATGTAAACAATGTCCATTAGCACAAAGATAAATCTGTCCATAAGTCTGTTTTGAGAGTTTCATACACTTTAGAACTTTACGGCTAGATTTAGAGTTGGGCGGTAGCCGTCAAAACCAGCGTTAGAGGCTCCTAACACTGTTTTTTACCGCCCTCTGGTATTTGGAGTCAGTCAGGAAAGGGTCTAACGCTAACTTTGCAGCCACGACTTTTCCATACCGCAGATCCCCTTACGTCAATTGCGTATCCTATCTTTTCAATGGGATCTTTCTAACGCAGGTATTTAGAGTCTTGGCTGAAGTGAGTGTTAGAACTCTAACAACAAAACTCCAGCCGCAGAAAAAAGTCAGTAGTTAAGAGCTTTCTGGGCTAACGCCGGTTCATAAAGCTCTTAACTACTGTGCTCTAAAGTACACTAACACCCATAAACTACCTATGTACCCCTAAACCGAGGTCCCCCCACATCGCCGCCACTCGATTAAAATTTTTTAACCCCTAATCTGCCGACCGCACACCGCCGCCACCTACATTATCCCTATGAACCCCTAATCTGCTGCCCCTAACACCGCCGACCCCTATATTATATTTATTAACCCCTAATCTGCCCCCCTCAACGTCGCCTCCACCTGCCTACATTTATTAACCCCTAATCTGCCGAGCGGACAGCACCGCTACTATAATAAAAATATAAACCCCTAATCCGCCTCACTCCCGCCTCAATAACCCAATAAATAGTATTAACCCCTAATCTGCCCTCCCTAACATCGCTGACACCTAACTTCAAGTATTAACCCCTAATCTGCCGATCGGAGCTCACCACTACTCTAATAAATTTTTTAACCCCTAAAGCTAATTCTAACCCTAACCCTAACACCCCCTAAGTTAAATATAATTTTATTAACGAAATAAATTAACTCTTATTAAATAAATTATTCCTATTTAAATCTAAATACTTAAATGTAAAATAAACCCTAATATAGCTACAATATAAATAATAATTATATTGTAGCTATTTTAGGATTAATATTTATTTTACAGGCAACTTTGTATTTATTTTAACCAGGTACAATAGATATTAAATAGTTAAGAACTATTTAATAGTTACCTAGTTAAAATAATTACAAAATTACCTGTAAAATAAATCCTAACCTAAGTTACAATTAAACCTAACACTACACTATCAATAAATTAATTAAATAAAATACCTACAAATAAATACAATTAAATAAACTAAAGTACAAAAAATAAAAAAGAACTAAGTTACAAAAAATAAAAAAATATTTACAAACATTAGAAAAATATGACAACAATTTTAAACTAATTACACCTACTCTAAGCCCCCTAATAAAATAACAAAGCCCCCCAAAATAAAAAAATGCCCTACCCTATTCTAAATTAAAAAAGTTCAAAGCTCTTTTACCTTACCAGCCCTGAACAGGGACCTTTGCGGGGCATGCCCCAAAGAATTCAGCTCTTTTGCCTGTAAAAAAAACACATACAATACCCCCCCCAACATTATAACCCACCACCCACATACCCCTAATCTAACCCAAACCCCCCTTAAATAAACCTAACACTAAGCCCCTGAAGATCTTCCTACCTTATCTTCACCATGCCAGGTCCACCGATCCATCCTCAGAAGTCTTGCTCCAAGCCTCGGAAGTGTTGATCCAAGCCCAAGCGGGGGGCTGAAGAGTGACGTTCATCCTCTGGCTGAAGTCTGGATCCAAGCGGGGCTGAAGTCTTGGATCCAAGCGGCGGCTGAAGAAATCCATCATCGGGCTGAAGTCGGAAGTCCATCATCGGGATGAAGTCTTCTGTCAAGCAGCATCTTCAATCTTCTTTCTTCCGGAGCAGAGCGGAGCCATCTTGTTCCCAGCCAACGCGGATCCATCCTCTTCTAACGACGCCTACTAGCCGAATGACGGTTCCTTTAAATGACGTCATCCAAGATGGCGTCCGTCGAATTCCGATTGGCTAATAGGATTCTATCAGCCAATCGGAATTAAGGTAGGAAAATTCTGATTGGCTGATGGAATCAGCCAATCAGATTCAAGTTCAATCCGATTGGCTGATCCGATCAGCCAATCAGATTGAGCTCGCATTCTATTGGCTGTTCCGATCAGCCAATAGAATGCAAGCTCAATCTGATTGGCTGATTCCATCAGCCAATCAGAATTTTCCTGCCTTAATTCCGATTGGCTGATAGAATCCTATCAGCCAATCGGAATTCGACAGACGCCATCTTGGATGACTTCATTTAAAGGAACCGTCATTCGGCTAGTAGGCGTCATTAGAAGAGGATGGATCCGCGTCGGCTGGGAACAAGATGGCTCCGCTCCGCTCCGGAAGAAAGAAGATTGAAGATGCTGCTTGATAGAAGACTTCATCCCGATGATGGACTTCCGACTTCAGCCCGATGATGGATTTCTTCAGCCGCCGCTTGGATCCAGACTTCAGCCAGAGGATGGACGTCAGTCTTCAGCCCCCCGCTTGGGCTTGGATCAACACTTCCGAGGCTTGGATCAAGATTTCCGAGGACAGATCGGTGAACCTGGCATGGTGAAGATAAGGTAGGAAGATCTTCAGGGGCTTAGTGTTAGGTTTATTTAAGGGGGGTTTGGGTTAGATTAGGGGTATGTGGGTGGTGGGTTGTAATGTTGGGGGGGGTATTGTATGTGTTTTTTTTACAGGTAAAAGAGCTGAATTCTTTGGGGCATGCCCCGCAAAGGGCCCTGTTCAGGGCTGGTAAGGTAAAAGAGCTTTGAACTTTTTTAATTTAGAATAGGGTAGGGCATTTTTTTATTTTGGGGGGCTTTGTTATTTTATTAGGGGGCTTAGAGTAGGTGTAATTAGTTTAAAATTGTTGTAATATTTTTCTAATGTTTGTAAATATTTTTTTATTTTTTGTAACTTAGTTCTTTTTTATTTTTCTACTTTAGTTAGTTTATTTCATTGTATTTATTTGTAGATATTGTATTTAATTAATGTATTGATAGTGTAGTGTTAGGTTTAATTGTAGATAATTGTAGGTATTTTATTTAATTCATTTATTGATAGTGTAGTGTTAGGTTTAATTGTAACTTAGGTTAGGATTTATTTTACAGGTAATTTTGTAATTATTTTAACTATTTTAGCTATTAAATAGTTCTTAACTATTTAATAGCTATTGTACCTGGTTAAAATAAATACAAAGTTACCTGTAAAATAAATATAAATCCTAAAATAGCTATAATATAATTATAATTTATATTGTAGCTATATTAGGGTTTATTTTACAGGTAAGTATTTAGATTTAAATAGGAATAATTTATTTAATAAGAGTTAATTTATTTCGTTAGATTTAAATTATATTTAACTTAGGGGGTTGTTAGTGTTAGGGTTAGACTTAGCTTTAGGGGTTAATCCATTTATTACAGTAGCGGCGAGATTCGGTTGGCAGATTCGGGGTTAATAATAATATGCAGGGGTCAGCGATAGCGGGGGCGGCAGATTAGGGGTTAATAAGTGTAAGGTTAGGGGTGTTTAGACTCGGGGTTCATGTTGTTAGGGTGTTAGGTGCAGACTTAGGAGGTGTTTCCGCATAGCAAACAATGGGTCTGCGTTAGGAGCTGAATGCTGCTTTTTTGCAGGTGTTAGTTTTTTTTTCAGCTCAAACAGCCCCATTGTTTTCTATGGGGGAATCGTGCACGAGCACGTTTTTGAAGCTGGCCGAGTCCGTAAGCAACGCTGGTATCTAGAGTTGCAGTGGCGGTAAATATGCCTGTACGCTCCCTTTTTGGAGCCTAACGCAGCCATTCTGTGAACTCTAAATACCAGCGGTATTTAAAAGGTGCGGGAGAAAAAAAGCATGCGTAGCTAACGCACCCCTTTGGCCGCAGAACTCTAAATCTAGCCGATAGAATCTTATTAAATATTTTCACTGACTTATCTTGGTGTGGTTTTGATGCTCATATAAGAAAACAATAATTTTATTTTATGTTACATGTAAAATGTAATTAATTTCTTGTATTTTTAACCTAGGGATAACAAAAAGTATATTGTATAAAACCAAAAATTCAGTTGTTACTAGATATAATGCTGTAAATAGCCAATAAATGTCAATATTTATTGAAATATTGTGTTATGTTGTCCCATAAATACTGTGAGGAATAGATATGTTAATTCAATTAAAATATTGTCTTCTAAGTGAAAAATCATCAAACACATATGCATATACATCTGCCTAACCTCTGAATAAAGCACTACAGAAAATTACTGGCCAAATGCTTCAAGGCATACAGCTGGCCTGATCCACAGTGCATTTCCTTACAAAAGTTTACAGATTATTCAGAAGTTAAAATACAAATTGTGGATAGTAGACAACAAATTCTTTATACGAGAGGTCAATTGTCTTGTTCAAAAATATATGCAAACATTCTTTTTTAGATATCTTAAAATAGTTTAGCAACTTGAAGTATAGTTTTTTTCACAGCAGGTGGTACTGGAAGCTAAGTTCCAATAATGGTATGATAAATTAATCAAAGTACATAAAACTACTAAAAATAGAGTTGTGCCATTCCTTCAGACCTTTGCAAGGACGTTTCAACACGACCTGTCCCCAATGCCACTATTCAAAAGCTGTGAAGAAGTTCATGCTAGAAAACAAAATGTATGTGCTTTATTGGTCTAGTAATTCTCCAGACTTAAATACAAAAGACAATTTGTGGAATATTCTGAAGACATGTTTTGGTTAAATGGACTGTTCAACAAAAGAATGTTTGATAAAAATGTTATAAAGTGTGGTTTCATGACAAGTAGCTAAAACATATTTGCTCTAAACTGGAGTCAATGCAAAAACGTATTCAAGAGGTAATTTCAGCTAAAGGAGGACACATTTCTTACTAATATTAGGTAATATAAGCGTATATAAAGTTACGGAAATAAAACATCTGAAAAAGTTTTCCATTTTGTCAAAATTCATTTGCCCACTACTATATTTTATATGGAAGCATAAAAACATTTCTAGGTAACTGTAAATTTTCTAATATGCACAGTTACAGTGTGACAAATAGATTAGTTGTTATTTTACACTAATAAATACAATTAAATATCACGTTTTTTTAAGTGAATGTGCCAGTATAGATATAATTAAATAATGGGAATAATTATGATACCTATAACACATAACTTATGCAATTCTAATAACATGAAAATATAATAAATATTCAGCCCTTTTTACTTTTAATTACAATATTATAAAATTTAATAATAATTCAATCTATCAAAAGATGGTGATTGACCCCTAAATCCTTTTTGCTACTTGGTCACATTTGTTAGCCTCAGACTTGTTATTGTTTCGGTAACACAATACAAAATTTTGAACTGAGAATCATTTTTATCCTATGCATGTTTGCCGTTTACTTATGGTTTGTCTACCTGTGGTCCCTGGTGGTTACTCTTGACAACTTAGATCCCATATTGTGTAGCTTCCCAGGTTAAACCTCCCAGGTTACTTTGTGGGGGATTCTGTGTGCAGCGAGGGTGTAGTTGGTCAGAAATTCACCTAGACATCTAAAACATATCTTTGCTGTTCTCCTCTAACCGGTCATAGATTTCTGTGTGCATGTATGTTTGCTGAGTGTGTATTTGAGCCTGTTATACAGGTTCTATGGTTATGTCAACTTTTTAAGATTGTGGATTATAACAATTTTTTTTTAATATTTAGGGCTAGATTGCAACTGGAGCACAAATTTATCGTATGCTTGCAAACTGGCAAATTTCCCCATTTGCGGGTGCTCGATAAATAACCAGCCATTTCAGTGGCAATTAGAGCTCAGAAAATTAACCAGAGATCAGATCTCTGGTTAATTTTCTAAAAGTCCCCCAATTAGCCCCAAATTTCAATAAAGTAATCTTTATTCAAAAATAAAAATGTTAGCATCTTTATTTTTTAATAAAATATCTGCAAAAAGCAGTTATAAGGGGCTAAAAGTGGTGGCTGAGGGGTGTTATAAAAAAAAAAAGAGCACTGAAAAGTGCCTTTACATAGCGGCCTATGGGAACTGTTTGAATACATACATTAATGTGTTAATATGTGTATATACATATATTAGCACATTAATCGTTGTATATATTCATATACATATATATTATTAATCACTGCCCATTGCTGCACGACTTACCCGCTTCCCTGCGCTAGGTTCTCATGCTGTGTCTGATGGCATGACAACGAGGTTCCTAATAGAGCCTATGGAAGCGCGCTCTTGTGAGCATAATGCTTCCATGCAATGCAGTTGCATTGTACCTCACTTGCAGAATCGATATTATGCACTCAACTTGTAATCTGGCCCTTAATATTTACATAAAACAACTTAAGATAATTAATTCTTCATCTTCGCTAACTCGACACCACGATAGACCTACAACATGAAACCTGAAGATCATTATACAAATTTTACATTC
This sequence comes from Bombina bombina, assembly GCF_027579735.1. Classification (NCBI taxonomy): domain Eukaryota; kingdom Metazoa; phylum Chordata; class Amphibia; order Anura; family Bombinatoridae; genus Bombina; species Bombina bombina. Next base: position 350,144,086 of record NC_069502.1, read on the forward strand.
CAATGCTCTTCACACAGATATTCTTTATATATATATATATATATATATATATATATATACATATATATATACATATATATATATATATATATATATACATATATATATACATATATATATATATACATATATATATACATATATATACATATATATATATATATATATATATATATATATATATATACATATATATATATATATATATATATATATATATATATATATATATACATATATATATATATATATATATATATACATATATATATATATATACATATATATATATATATATATATACACACATGCACACATATATACATATATACACATATATACATTATAAGCATTTCCATTTAAACACCTTGTGTAATACTATATAACTGTGAATACATTTTTTTATTAATATTTATATGAATATTTTTTTTTAGATAGTGCAACTGTTTATTTTAATGTATTTTTGTTGTGTTTGGTGCAACTTTTTTTTTTTAGCCCTAGCCTTTTATGCAAGTAGTGCTAACTAAATTTGTGATTGAGCGGTCATGTTTACATTCAACTTAATACTTAATACGTAATACTGCAATAACGTTAGCACAGTTGCAATATTATGATTGCGACTTGTGCTAGCATTAGCACGCCACTTGTAATCTAGCCCCTTGTGTTTTGAGATGCAAGATGATATGATATCATTCAAGATCCATCTCTAAATTCTTGATAACTGTTTACTGACTTTCTTTTATATGTGTGATTGAAGAAGAGGCGGACTTGAAATGTTTGTTGTCATGCAGAAAAGCTTTCCCATCCTAACTTTAATGTGAGTGAATATTAAAAATTGTTTAACTGGGGGGCGGAGCTTGGCTGCAGCTAAAATGGCTGTGTAATCCCAAAGCTCTGGAGTACCAGCACCCAATTGTTAGCCACAAATATAAATACTACACTCCAAAACAGTATTCATGGCAGTATGAGGAGTAACTACAAAGATCCAGAATAATTTGGGAACTTCACTTGCTTGTATATCAATAGCGCAACTGAGAAGCGTGGAGGTGCCTGTTACACTGCAGCGGTGACAGAGGAATCGGCTGTCTCACGGAACGGAGGAACAAATCAAAGGTATGCTACAAACCTAATCCCCAACAGACTGCAAGGGCACATTAAATAACTGTGGATAGAGGAATATACATGAGCGCACATACCACGAACTCCATGAGAGGCACTTCAGACGGGACACAAGATGGCGAGCGCATGAATTCAATACAGTGGGAGACTGCATGCAGCAGTAGTTAAACAGGCAGACTCAACATCAAAGGGGGGAAAAAGAGGCAAGCGATATGCACAGGAACCCTTAGAGGGAAACATTTATGATTATATACGGCCACCCTCTTATAGAAAATATTTAAACATAAGAATATGGCATCAAAGAAAAGTGTCAAAACACCAAAGCCAGCAAGAGTGCAGGCAAAGGAACACCCTGTTAGCTCTTTTTTTACACTAACAGAAAAGCAGAAATCCCCACTACTACAAGATACAAGAGGGCATAGCTCCCCAACAAACACAAGGGAGGAAGAAAGCTCACAAGAAATAGAGCCCACCACACAGGTGCCATTAGCTTTATTGTCTTCTTTACCTTCAAAGCAAGATATTGCCGATATAGTGAGGGCCTGCATGAGAGAGAAAATGGCGGAGATAAAGCAGGATATCCATGCACTAGGTTTCAGAGTAGAGGCCTTAGAAGATCAATCAGGCTCAGTTGCTGAAGAAGTTACAGACATTCAGGAACAATTGAGCACACAAATGTCAACTATAGAGGAGCTAAATGACAAATTAGAGGACCTTGAAAATAGAGGTCGAAGAAAGAATATCCGCATCAGGGGTATCCCTGAGTCGGTCCTCCCCAAAGATTTCTACACGTATTTGGCTGCGTTATTCACTCACTTGAAAGGGGCGCTGCAAGCAGTAGACATCCCGTGGGTCAGAGCCCATCAAGCACTAAGACCAAAACTTCCAGACACTGCACCCCACAGGGATGTCATTATGAAGTTGAAGAATTTTTTAGATAAGGAGGAAATTCTAATGCTGTCAAGGAAGCACCAACCTGTGAGGTTTAGAGGGACAGTTTTACAATTCTATGCAGATCTTGCAACAAGGACCCTGCAGAGACGAAAAGAACTGGCACCTCTGACTAAGCTGCTCCGAGATAAAAAATTTCTATACAGATGGGGCTTCCCATTCCAGCTATACGTTCTGCAGGATCGCAAACGGCTAATCTGCAGGAAACCTGCAGATGTGCCTGGCTTTTGCGGCGCCTTAAACTTAGAACCTCCAGAAATCACAATAATGGACAGTCAACAATCACCTATAGCGCAAAGTGAACAGAGACCACAAACAGAAAAATGGAAACAAGTTCCCAAGGGACAACTTAAAAAAATGACACAATATACATCCCCGCCAGAGAAAAGAAAATAAGCCTGAACGGTTGATGTAATCCGTGTTTGGGGAGCGAAGCGGATAGAAGACGTTACAGAGAAACTGTTCCCATGTGACGTGGTAACATGATAAACATTGATAACTAAGTGAAGTTCTAGTGGACCTAATTTAACAGAACTTTTTTAGGTTCTATAGATGTTAAATGTCTGTTGAGTTGTATATTTTTTACAAAGGTTAACAAACACTGTTTAATTACTGTTTAATTAGTAGTTGGTAGTGGCAATTTAAGGTTATATCACTAAATTTGAAGGTTATATATTTTATAAAACGGGGCCTGGTTCCCCTTCTGAAAGTGGGCCTGTGAATGGATACGGTTCCATTGTCTTGCCCTGAGACGAGGGGAGGCACGTTTTTGTTGTTTTTTATTTGTATGTCCTTTTGTTTGTTTATGTATGTTATTTTCCTAAAATGCTTAATGATTCAAGAAATAAGTAATGTGGTCAGAGGAGAAATATGGTTAAAATTACAATGCAGAGAGCAAATAGAACTGAATTTTCATACCTTGCCTTACACATATGGATAAGACAGGAAAGATGCTTACATTCATCATGCAGAATGTTAAGTGGTTAAATTCCCCTACTAAAAGGTCCATGGCAATGTCAGATTTAAATAAAAAGAAGTGTGATGTTCTCTTTCTCCAAGAGACACATTTTAAGAAGTCTCAGGAACCTAAATATATGGGACCCAATTATACACAACATTTTCACAGCTCATATACTTCAAAGAAATGTGGAGTGAGTATCCTTCTAAATAAAGCAATTCCTTTTCAGCATATCCAGACTCACACAGATTTGGATGGGAGGTTCTCTGGGGTTTTTGGACTGCTATATGGTAAACCCACTACCTTAATTAACATATATGCACCTAACACCCAGCAGCTCCCTTTTTTATAAGAAAGTATTGAGGAAAATTATAGATATCTCTAAAGGTTTAATATTTATGGGGGGGGACTTTAATATACCACTACACTCTGTGATAGACAGCTCAAATCCCAACCCACATACCTCTAAACGAACACTCAGGCATCTTTGGAAAATGTTGAGAGATTACAACCTATATGATATATGGAGGTTTATTCATCCAAATACTACAGAATATACCTTTTTCTCATCTCCAAATCATACATACAGCAGATTGGATTACCTGTTCACAAACCAATCAGGTTTAGCATACATTAAAAGTGCAGCAATTTCACATACGGTGTGGTCAGATCATTCGGCGGTTTCCATCACAATTGGATGGCCTGATACACCGGTAACCCCATATATCTGGAAATTAGATGATTCATTATTGACGGGGGAAGCAAGACTTACAAAGTTACAGACCTCTTTGCAGGAATACTTTGCATTCAACTCAACCCCAGACAGCAACCCTATAACAGTATGGGAAGCTCATAAATGTTTTATGAGGGGTGAGTTTATAAAAATGAGGGCCCATCATAGAAAGTCAGAAAGACTGAAATATGAAAACCTCACTTTTAAATTAGCAGACCTAGAGTACAAGTATAAAAAGGCCCAGAGTGATCAACAAATATGCAGAGACCTGCAGGAGGTTAGGACGGCTTTACACGACCTATTATTGCAGGGATATAAGGCCAAAACGACAAGGTTTAAACAAAAAATGTATTATGAAGGAAATAGAGTGGGTAAAATGTTGGCGAGAGCCCTTAAAATTAAAAAATTTAAAACTTTTGTTCATGAAATAAAAACTCCTAAAAATGAAAAATTATATTTGATATACTCTCCCAGTTTGAAACATATTATGCTCAGTTATATAATATAACAGTACCTGGACAGGCCAAAGTATCAGATGAGGTAATACAGGAATATTTAAATAGGATTCCACTCCCTACATTAAATAATGAGCAATCATCAGAATTTGACGCTCCCATCACCCATAAAGAAATCCAATTAGCAATACAGGACCTTAATATAGGTAAAAGCCCTGGACCGGATGGCTACACTACACAATATTATAAGAAATTTGCCACACTACTAATTCCGCATCTCTTACAAATATTCAACAAAGTAGATAGAAACAATCCACTTTGCCCAAGTATGTTAGAGGCACATATTACGGTCCTTCCAAAACCTGGTAAGACCCCTGATGTACCCCAAAACTTTAGGCCAATTTCATTATTAAATGTAGATGTAAAAATACTTGCGAAAATATTGGCTACAAGGATAAACAGATTTCTGCCACAATTGATACATGTCAATCAGGTGGGTTTTACACCGTATAGATAAGCAAGAGACAACACAATAAAAATACTGAATCTGTTAGAATATACACAATTACATAAAATACCCTTCATTTTTCTCGCAATGAATGCCGAAAAGGCCTTTGATAGGCTACATTGGATATTTCTACAAAATACACTAAGACGCTTCGGGTTGGGTGATGTTATAATTGATAAAATATTTACATTATATAATATGCCTACTGCAAAGATTAAACTCACTGATACACTTTCAAACAGTTTCCCGATACTAAACGGAACCAGGCAGGGCTGTCCCCATTCACCCCTATTGTTTGTGCTTACAATAGAGGTCTTGGCTGCCGCTATTAGAAATAATCCAGCCATACGAGGCATAATTGTACAAGACACCCAATATAAACAAGCCCTATATGCCGATGACATGCTACTCACCCTTACATCACCGTTACAATCCCTGGAAGCATTAAACAAAGAGATTGACACTTATAGTAAATACTCTAATTTTAAAATTAATCCAACCAAGTCTGAAATTATAGGGATAAATATCTCTAAACCAGAACTTCAAGAAATAGCTGACAAATATAAATATAAAATACAAGCTTCATCTATAAAATACCTAGGGGTTCAGATTTCACATGATCAACAAACACTTTTTCAACAAAATTACCACACCCTATTGAAAGGGATTCAGCTTGAATTAAACAATTGGGAACACAAAAACATAACATGGCTGGGTAGAGTGGAAGCTTTTAAAATGTCTATTCTGCCAAAAATCTTATATGTATTCCAAACGTTGCCCATATCACTCCCACAATCATATCTCACCAGCATGCAAAATCTAGTCAACACATATATCTGGCAAAAGAAAATGCCCAGAATCTCAAAAGAAATTATGTATCTACCAAGAAAGAATGGAGTCCTTAGTGTACCCTGTTTATTGTATTACAGGCAAGCGATTATTCTTGATAGGGTAATAGACTAGTGCAAACATGGACAACACAAAGAATGGGTCACCTTAGAAAAGCAGTTAACGGGGCACCCCAACTTAGGAGGACTGTGTTGGACTAATAAGATACATAGGCGTTTAGATAAAAATATACCCCAACTAGTTCAAGTGACCCTTGAAACATGGGACAAACTCTCAAATAAAATGAAGGGTATCTCTTCAAACCCCTCCCCTTTAACCCCAATCCTCTATAATCCAGAAATTCCGATAAAGGGATTCCTGCCTCCAAAAGATACTGATCACATTTTGTTTTTAATTCCTTTTTATAAGGTCTTATCCGATGGTAAACTAAAAAGTAAGGATAAATTAACTGAGATCGCACCACAAATAACCAAGGATTGGCTTACACTCCAGCAACTCTCACATTTCTTACACAGCAAGCACTACAAAACTAATCTAAGTACATTGTTTGAAAATCTGTGTTACTCTCACACTCCTGTAAAGGGGGGTATGTCAGCATCATATAAGTTACTAATAGAACATCATTCTAGATCATTACCAGCCTATTGCAAAATATGGGAAAAAGAATTAAATAAGGAGATTTCCCAAAAAATATAATTTCATGCAGACCCAACAAATGGAGTTCTACTCTAATATGAGATTTATTTCGGAAGATTATATAGCATCAATTAAATGAAAATATTGTAATGGGATAGGTTTGAATGGTTGACTTTGAATACTCTGCGATCTAGAGGTAAATGTTGGCATCTGCAAGGCCATTGAATATGTTTCGAATTTTGCATTGTTTTATTGCTGAATATTACTTTATTATCTGTGAATGATTTAATCCTTTGTTTTGTATTTCCTCTTTTCAACTAATAAAGGAAAAAAAAATAAAAAATTGTTTAACTCTTTACAATTTCAATACTACCTGTTGTCTCTTACCTGTCCTGTCCATTGTAGCAGCAGAACGTTGCATAGAAAAGGTGACTGATTTCCACATATGGCAGAGACAGAAGCGTGTACTCTTCCAAATAAATAGATAGTAAATAAACACTCTAACTCTATGAGAACAAATGTTGTAGTTTTCAACATGAAGAGGATCTCACAATGCTTGAAAACAATTGTCAACATTAAGGGGTACCCAAATTAAAATAAGCAAGAGTTCATGTTTTTGGCTCATACACTGTCAAAGGGGGTGTTACACATTGCTCACATAGAGGATGAGTGCATGATAGATTCTAGATAGGGACTTTTATATTTGGGCGGAGTGTATGTGTGACTTTTAAAGTTTGGTCAATTTGCAGCATATAGTTTTCCTTAACTAACAGCAATTGGCCCTTATGTATAACATCCTTTTCCAACTCTATTGGATCCAAATTGCTGATTGTGAAATTTGTAATGTTTCTGGTTGTGAAAGACTTAGATACAGAGAAGGAAGAAGGCAGACAGCCAAGTAAGTTACGGAAATATCATCATCATTAGTTACATCAAGTAGTATGTGTGTGTGTGTATGTGTTTGTGTGTGTGTGTATGTATGTGTGTGTGTGAATGTATGTGTGTGTGTGTATGTGTGTGTGTGTGTGTGTATGTATGTGTGTGTGTGGTTGTATATGCGTGTATATGTGTGTATTTGTATGTGTGTGTGTTTGTGTGTGTATGTACAATGCCTGAGCTAGCAAGCAATGATATAAGAGTAGACAAACAGTAAAAAGTAATACTAAGAGTGTCCATGAACAATATCCAGAGGACAAGGCAATATAATAGTAAAAGTTTGCATACAATATAAGGAGGTTGGGCACAATACATTAAAAAAAAAAAAGCCCAGAGTTAGCATTCCGGATATTAAATGTTTGGTATACGCAATTTGAAGCTAAGCATGTATTTTACAGTCATTCAGATTAAAGTCAGGACATAGGTTATCTAAAAGCTAGATATTTTAATAGTCATCACAGGTTGGTTTTATTTTTAAAAAGCCGTCAGTTTGTGAACAGCACAAATTTGACCTTGGAATGTCTGTAACCAAACTAATCTGGCTGTTTCAAATACACTTCAAGAACTACATTTTCTATTCAGCCTGAACTATTTAAAATTTTATTATGATTTAGTATAGATAACTAAATCATAATAATTTCAAGATTGCATAAACAAATCTCTTGAAGTTTTTACAAAAATTGTAGATTGACCTAAAAATTTAAATCATATACTTTTTATATTTGAACTTTATAGTATATAAAGTCAAAAAATGATCAAGTTCAATTTTACACTTTTCTTTTTCACTTTTTTTTGTTTTAAAAAAGATAATTTGCTTTGAATTTAGCTCATATTTTCAAGTGTTTCACATCAATTTCTATTTTACTTTTATACAAGAAAAAAATCTTTTTCAGTTTTAATATTTTCTTGTCTTGTTTAAAAAAAGACATAACTTTGCAATGTTCCTCCTTTGAACCACAATGCAAAATTACAGTAGAAGTGACATGAAAATGTTTGCAATCAAAGCCTCCAATAAGTTACAGTAACTAATTATAAAGAATACCTATCAACGTTCTGTCAGCTCTAAAACAGGATTAAAGAAGATCCTTTTTATAACCCTGACTGCAAAAGATAAAAGTGACATACATTAGTTTTAAAGTAAGAAAAAAAGTCTATTTGTCCTCTAAAAATGTGTCATTTGTATTTCTGAATGATAAGATCAGTGGCCTTACCTTTATATGCTTGAATTTGTCCTATTAATGATTGATTTACTGATATAGTTTCAAAATTTCCCGAACATTGTACAATTCATTACATCCAAATGGTGTTTGAAATATTTCTAACATTTCTCCTCTGATGTTTATTTGATTTAAGCAATTCATTCTTTCAATAAGCAATTCAATTTTTATGGATAACTCATAAGTACAATAAAACGTGGGGGGTTGCACATTTCCAGAAATATGATTTAAGATTAAGTTCAAGTTGACACTTGCTCAAACATTATTTTACTTTCATAATGCCTTACAGTGATTGCTTAAAGGGACACTCAAGTGAAAAATAAAGTTTCATGATTCAGACAGATCACACAGTTTTAAGGCAATTTCCAATTTACTTCCATTATCATATTTTGCATATTCTTTTTATTTACACACTATCTGAGGAACAAGCTTCTACTGAGCATGTGCACAAGGGTATATGTATACTATAAATAAAAAGAGAGAAGCGCTCAACCTGGGAACGAACAATAGCATAATAGCTTGTTCTATGGCTGGTTACCACCCTAGAAGCAGCCACTTTTTGCTCAATATGTGCCTTTCACAGAAAAGAACTTTCCTTTAGCATATCAGTCTGATCCTGACTTCACAGTACAGTCCAGCCCCGAAATACCAGGCAATCCCTTTCTGAACAAGAGAAACAGCAAAACCCCAGACGTACATTTCGGCCTATTGTGGGCCTAGTCAGTGAGGTGCAGCCATATCCCTCTAAGCACACCGAGCAACGGGTCCACGTCTGGATTCCCGCATCACACTTAGGGAGACTTCCCTAAGTGTCATAATTTGCATAAATAAAAAGAGAGAAGCGCTCAACGTGGAAACGAACAATAGCATAATAGCTTGTTCTATGGCTGGTTACCACCCTAGAAGCAGCCTCTTTTTGCTCAATATGTGCCTTTCACAGAAAAGAACTTTCCTGTAGCATATCAGTCTGATCCTGACTTCACAGTACAGTCCAGCCCCGAAATACCAGGCAATCCCTTTCTGAACAAGAGAAACAGCAAAACCCCAGATGTACGTTTCGGCCTATTGTGGGCCTCGTCAGTGAGGTGCAGCCATATCCCTCTAGGCACACCGAGCAACAGGTCCACGTCTGGATTCCCGCATCACACTTAGGGAGACTTCCCTAAGTGTCATAATTTGCATAAATTATGACATGAAATGCATGGTATTTCGGGGCTGGACTGTACTGTGAAGTAAGGATTAGACTGATATGCTTCAGGAAAGTTTTTCTCTGTGAAAGGCACATGTTGAGCAAAAAGAGGCTGCTTCTTGGGTGGTAACTAGCCATAGAACAAGCTATTATGCTATTGTTCGTTTCCAGGTTGAGCGCTTCTCTCTTTTTATTTATGCAAATTATGACATTTTGGGAAGTCTCCCTAAGTGTGATGCGGGAATCCAGACGTGGACCCGTTGCTCAGTGTGCCTAGAGGGATATGGCTGCACCTCACTGACGAGGCCCAAAGGAGGCCGAAACGATCAGCTGAGGTTGCTTCTCGGGCCTTTGGCTTGGATCAAGTGCAGTTTTCTGTGCTTGGTCTTGGTCTTGGTTTGCTGCCTGGAGACCTGCTCCTTCGGCCTGGGGTCCTTTCCCTTTGGGGTTTGGGCTCCTGCTGCTATTGGAGGGGTGGCTACTCCTTAGGCGTAGAGCAACTGGGTAGTAGGGCCATCCCCTTGGCCTTGTGGCATCGTCCCTGGACTTCAGCCACATGCTGCTTTTGGGGGGGCGCTCTGAAATCCAGCCTAAAGAGGCAATAGGGAAAATATGGCTACCAATGTGCCAAATGTTCCCCATACACTTCGGGTGTTGATTTCTGAGGACTTTCGAGAGAAGATTGGTTTGGCTCATGTCCAGCAGGTGGTTTTGGAGGGTGTTTTGAAGATGCCAAGAGCAAGTTTGCATTGTGTTCAGTCATTCCCTTCAAGAGGGATTTTTGATGTGGCTTTCACCGATGAGCATTATTTACAGACCTGCTATCAACGGACTATTGATATGGCTGCTGCTCCAGAGTTGGTTGGCATGAAATTTGTTGCCTGTGTGCAGAGGGAGAGAAGAATCCCGGTGACAGTACATATGTACAACCCTTGGGTCACTGATGTGGAAATTCGTCTGTTTCTTTGTCGCTACTTTGATGATGTTCAAGGAGGTAGCAAGCTGAAGAATCAGTTTGGGACTTTCAATGGAAAGCGCAGGTTCTGGGTGCAGTTTGTGCCAGATGAATTAGGTATTGGTGGAAAGAAACACCCTCCACAGACTTTTGCCATTGGTGGAAATAGAGGTTTCCTATACTATGATGACATGCCTCTTTTTTGCCGTAGTTGCAACCTGTTTGGTCACATTGCTGAAAATTGCCCAGGTGCCAGATGTCGAAATTGCGGTGAGGAGGATCATCTTGTTGCCCACTGTAGTAAACGCCGGACCTGTGACCTGTGTGGTTATTCAAGTCATCTGTGCAGGATGTGTCCTTTGAAGATGTTTCAGGGGATTGATAGAGTGAAGCCTTCCTATGCTGATGTTGCAAAATAACATCTTCAGTTGCAGTTGAGCCATCTGTGAATGAGGAGGATTCTCTGATGAGGCATTGAACTCTATATTACCTCTTTTGTGTAAGAAATCTGCAGTTGGGGTCCCTGTCGGAGAGGTGTCTGATGTTCCTATGGTGGTTCCTGTGGCTGAGAAGGTAGAGGAAGCCCAATCTCATCTTCAGGAGGTGGATCTTGCTACATCTAATGTGATAGCTGCTTCAGATGTTCTTGAAGCCCTGTTGCCCAATTCTGTGGAAGATACTGTTGCTGTTCCTGGGACAGAGAATTTTTCCTTCACTGAGTCATCTTGTGATGCTGCTCCTGATGCTGTTCTTGGTGAAGGGGAGAACATTGATTGGTCTGCTGTTGTGTCCTCTAGTTCTGAGGAGGATATGGACACTGAAGGGAAAAAATCTGCCTCCAAGCGAAAAATAGATGCGGATTCTGATGGATGGGAGAGTCCTGATTTGAATCTTCCAGTAGTTAAGGGTGCAGATCCAGATACTACAAGTGATGCTGACTCTTTAATTTCAGAGTTTCCTTCTGTCTCTACTAAAGACGTTCCTTCTGACTCAAGCCAGTGTATAGGTGACTTTTCTGATGCCTCTTCTGTTGGTTATCTAGATAAAAGAGATGTGAACCAACTTGCTGAAGTTACTGGTTATGAGGCTGGCAAGGGGGAACCTAGGAGGTCGGAACGTCACAGAGGCAGATTTAAAGGATCTCCTTTGAGTCCTAAGAAAAAGAAAGGAAAGAAGAAGTCCTGATGTTATTTCTTTTTTTGTTTTTCTTTAATTTATTTTTGTGATGTTTCTGATCATTTCTTCCCTTAATGTCAGGTGTATGACAACTATAGCAAGGAGAGCTGCAATTTTTAAATTATTATCTGTATGTTCTGCTAATATTTTTTGTTTGCAGGAATGTGGTCTCTCTGAACATCCTAAATGTGCTGACTGGGAATATGGTCCTAAAGTATGGTCTTGTTCTTCTGATAGGAATGGGGGGGTGGGAGTTTTGCTTAAGGGGTTTAGTTTTTCTATCCTTAATGTAGTTCATATTGTCCCAGGTCGGGTACTTTTGGTTAGTTTTAGTTTTTGTGGGACTGTTTTTCGTTTGTTTAATGTATATGCTTCTCCAAATAGGGTAGAACGTTTGCTTAATTTTGAAACTTTAAAGTTTTTTCTGCCAGGTCCAGAGCCAACTTTTCTGGTTGGGGATTTTAATTGTATTATTAAGAATGGGGACAGAGAGGGTGGGAGTGATTGTAGGGTGGATAACTCAGGGAAGTTTTTACTTGATTTGCTTAAATCTTTCAGTTTTAAGGATGCCTTCGGGTCTGTTTCTTTTTCAGGGGAGGGTTTTACTTTCTTTAGTGATAGTGGTGGGATAAAATCTCGAATTGATTTTTGTTTTTTATCTAAATTTTTATGTGTTGATGATTTTTCTTTAAAGAGGATGCCCTTTACGGATCATGCCCTTTTGATGTGTAAGGTGAATTGTGATTTGAAGATCAAGTATGGTAAGGGTGTTTGGAAACTGAATGTGGATTTGTTAGAAGATGAGAAGTTTAAGCGTCAGTTTGTTTGGATGTATGAAAGGTGGTGTGAAAGAAAATGTGATTTTAGTAATGTGCTTATGTGGTGGGAATGGTTGAAGGTGGAAATAAAGAGGTTTTTTTATTAAGAAAGGCTGTGAGAAAGCTAGAATGGAAAGGGAGTTGTATGATAAATGGTATCTGAGGTTGTTGTATTTGTATGAATTGAGAAATTGTGGTATTGATGTGCATGAGGAAATTGCTGAAGCAAGAAAGATAATTAAAAAGTGTATGTATGAAAAAGGAAAGAAAATTGTTTTTATGGCAAGATTGGAGAAAATGGAAAAGGATGAGTCTTGTAGTAAATATTTTTTTAAGAAAGCTTTTGAAGGAAAGACTGGTTTTGTTAGTGTTTTTGATAAGGTTGAGTGTGAAGTTAATGGTACGGATGGTGTTTTGCGTGAAGTTCATGAGTTTTACAGTGAGCTGTATAAAGAAAAAACAAGAGATGTTTTATTGGAAAATGAGTTGTTGGAAAACATTGAGGTTAAGTTGGAAAAATATGATAATGATTTGTTAGAAAGGGATCTAAGTTTGGATGAGATTGCAGAGGTTGTTAGGAGTTTTAAGAATGGGAAGGTACCTGGTTGTGATGGTTTGCCTGTTGAATTTTATACTTGTTTTTGGAATTTGATTGGGGTGGATATGTTTGATGTTTGTAAGTTTGTTTTTAGAATGAATGTTTTGCCTGTTTCAATGAGGAAAGGTTTGATTGTTTTGTTATTTAAAAAGGATGATAAGAGAGATTTGAGGAATTGGAGGCCAATTACGTTGTTGAATGTTGACTATAAGGTTATTGCAAAGGTGTTGGCAAATAGAATGCGTGGAGTGATTGCTAAGGTTGTGGGTGAAGAGCAAGTGTGTGCTGTTCCTGGGTGTCAGATTTCTGAAAGTTTGTTGTTACTATGTGATGTACTGTGGTATGTGAGGGAGAGGATGAGGTCTGTTGCTGTTGCTATTGTGGATTTTGAAAAAGCATATGATAGGGTAGTGCATGATTTTATGTTTCATGTTTTAGAACGTTTAGGTTTTTCTGGTAAGATTATTGGATGGTTTAAATGTTTGTATAGTGATATTGTGAGTCAAGTCCAGGTTAATGGTTTTTTGACTGAGGAATTTTGTGTTAAATCTGGAGTGCGTCAAGGATGTCCTTTGTCTCCTGTGTTATTTGTATGTGTCATTGAGCCATTATTAATTAGTTTGAGGAAGGATAAATTAGTTAGAGGTGTGAGTGTTCCTGGTAGTAATGGTAGGTGTTTAAAAGTGATTGGGTATATGGATGATGTGAGTGTGGTATGTGAGACTCAGGCTGGTTTGAGGAGGGTGAAAACTTTAGTTGAATGTTTTTGTATGGCAAGTGGTTTCAGAGTTAATTGGAATAAGTGTAAAGTTAAAGTTTTTGGTAATGATAGGGAGATTGATTCCTGTGGATGGCCTGTGACTGAAGGTGCAATTGAGGTGTTGGGTGTGAAATTTGATGTGGATTTGAAAGGCTTGGAAAGTTGGGAGAATGTTTTTGATAAAGTGAGTAGAAAACTTCACTCTTGGTCTTTAAGGACTTTATCTTTGAAAGGAAAAATGTTGTTATTAAATCGGTTTTGATCCCTATTATGTTATATTTGGCGTTAGTTTTTCAGCCACCTGAGAGGATTTTTCGGAGAATTTTGAGAGTGTTGTTTTCTTTTTTATGGAGTTCTGGTATGGAGCGTTTGAAAAGAGATGTTGTTGTTAAGAGTAAGAATGTTGGTGGTAAGGGTTTTCCAAATGTGGAGAGATTTTTGGCTGTGAAATATGTTAGTAGGTGTGTGGTTCTGAGTGGTAAGGATAGCATGGCTGGTTGTATGGTAAAGTATGCTTGTGGAAATGTTTTAAGACGATATGGTTTATTTGAGATTGATAGAAAGAAACCGGTATGTTTTGCTGTTCCGTGGTTTTATGTAAGGGTGGAATGTTGGATTAAAAAATATGGTTTGGAGAATGTTAGTAGGGAGATGTGGTGTGCAAACAGAATGGTGTTGAAAATGTTGGAGAAGAAGGAAGGTCTTGAGTTGATTGGGGGTTTGAATGAAAATGAATGTGTGTTGGTATGGAAAAATGTATGTAATAAGTATTTGATGAATAGGCAGAAAGATATTAGTTGGATGAGTGTGCATAAGTGTTTGCCAACAAGGGATTTTCAGAGAATACGTCGTTTAGTGGCTTCAGAAGTGTGTCCTAGAGATGGTTGTTTTCAAAGCGAGAGTGTTATTCATTTGTTTTGGAATTATGAGTATGCTAGGGATGTTTGGAGAAGTTTGAAAAGGATGATTAAGGGTTTGACTGGAGTGCAGTTTTTTACTTTTAATATGATGATGTATGGTTTGTGTGGAAGTGGTGTGGAAAAGGAGAAAGCAAGATTGATATGGTTGTTGGCATGTTGTGTGAAGGAGGTGTTGTGGGATGTGCGTAATATTTTGATTTTTAAGAAAGAGGTAGTTACTGTAGGTAATTGTGTGGGTATGATCCGTGGGAAGTTGTTTTTGTATTTTTCTTTTGATAGGAGGCGATATGGGGAATTAGATTCTGAAGGCATCTGGAAGACAAAGAAGTTGAAGGATTGGATTATTTAGTTTTTTTTTTTGTTTTTTTTTCCTCCAGTTTGTTTTTGTCTGTATTTGAAATATTTTTAATTTTATTTTGTATGATTATTTAAGTTTAATGTTTGCATTTTGATTTTTTTCTGATGACAAAAATGTGGTCAATATTTCAGTTTTGCAACAAGAGATATTTTGTTTGCATTTGTTATTATGATTTTATTTTGTATATATGCATATATGATTATTTTTTCTAATAAAAGAATTATGAAATGTACGTCTGGAGTTTTGCTGTTTCTCTCGTTCAGAGAAGAATTGCCTGGTATTTCGGGGCTGGACTGTACTGTGAAGTCAGGATCAGACTGATATGCTTCAGGAAAGTTTTTCTCTGTGAAAGGCACATGTTGAGCAAAAAGAGGCTGCTTCTTGGGTGGTAATTAGCCATAGAACAAGCTATTATGCTATTGTTCGTTTCCAGGTTGAGCGCTTCTCTCTTTTTATTTATGTATATGCATACTAGTCTGTCATTGGCTGATGTTTTTTACATGATACTTGGGCTGGAAAATGGGAGAAAAAATAAATTTGCCAGAAAAAAAATCTACTGCTTGTTGATTATGTAATTGTACTGTATTTATTATTCCTTTGAGGCAGATTAGTTAAAGAAATGACCAACTCTACCAAATTGTTGTCTATTTAGAAAACATTTATTTAAAATGATATCCAAAATTATCAGTATCAAATTCATCCTTACCATCTGCCTAAAAATTTTAATTCTAATCCAGTTCTGATAATCAATTTTTCCTGTCTATTCATAAATCCCTTGTTTATATGAATTGTCATTTTAACCTATTAATGCAACCAATATTTAGCATAAATGTATGAAACAAGCACTAACCTTAAAAAATATACACTGCTTATATCAACACCAGTTATAGATATAAATAATATAAAGTATATACATTAATCTAAATATTTATCAATACGTTTCAAGGGGAAATGGTATATAAGGGTACCCATACTATTTTCCTTTCTAGATAGAATACAAAATTTCAACATTTAAACCTCTAAATTTCTGCCTGTTTCTAAACTACTACAGACAGCCTCTTATCCCATGCTTTTTTGTTTGCTATATACACAGGAGACTGATAGTAACATTGTGTTAATGCCCGTTGAGTTATTTAGGAGTCAGTACAACACAGCACTAATTGGGTAAAATGCAAGTCAATAGCTAATAAATAAAAAGTCATGTGATCAGGGGCTGTCAGAAGATGTTTAGATACAAGGTAATCACAGAGGTAAAAAGTATATTAATATACCTTTAACAAACCACTGCAAAAAAAAGGCCTACTGCATTCCACTAAGGCCCAATTCTAACAATATTAAATACATAAACAAACCAGAATGGCTAACATAACTTGTACTCACATGATTTAACTAACCAATAGCATTCTTCCCCTAGTACAAAGTAATGTAATTGTTAAAGCAATTGGCATTTTTGCAAGTTTTTCAATGCTAAGATTGTAGCTACAGGAACCAAATTCTATGTTTGCATCAAAAATTGTCTAGATCTGTAATTATTGAACTAATTAACCTCATGGTGAAGACATTAAAACTCCTGTTCCCGAACTTACGTTAACCAACTTCAAAAGGCAAATAATGTTATTAGACTGAGGATTTAAAGGTAAACCCTTTGTTCTAGCATTATGGGAGATAAATTATAAGCTACAATATACGTTGTTTGTGAAACACAGGTTATAAGATAGCCACACCAAATGATATACTGTACCCATTGATTTACATAAATAAAATAGGCCTAGATTACAAGTTGTGCGTTACGGTTAAAAAGCAGTGTTAAGAGGTCCTAACGCTGCTTTTTAATACCCGCTGGTATTACGAGTCTTGAAGGTACAGACTCACTGCTCACTTTTTTGTCCAGACTCGGAAATACCGCAAATCCACTTACATCAATTGCGTATCCTATATTTTCAATGGGACTTGCATAGCGCTGGTATTATGAGTCTGACCAAAAGTGAGCGGTAGACCCTCTCCTGTCAAGACTGGTACCGCATTTTAAAGTCAGTAGTTAAGAGTTTTACACTACAACGCCGTAACATAAAACTCTTAACTAAAGTGCTAAAAAGTACGCTAACACCCATAAACTACCTATTAACCCCTAAACCAAGGCTCCCCACATCGCAAACACTAAAATAAAATGTTTAACCCCTAATCTGCCAAACAGGACATCGCTGCCACTATAATAAACATATTAACCCCTAAACTGCTGCACTCCCGCATCACAAAAACTAGTTAAATATTATTAACCCCTAATCTGCTGTCCCTAACATCGCCGCCACCTATCTACATTTATTAACCCCTAATCTGCTGCCGCCAACGTCGCTGCCACTATATTAAATGTATTAAACCCTAAACCTAAGTCTAACCCTAACCCCCCTAACTTAAATATAATTACAATCTAAATAAAATTACTATCATTAACTTAATAATTCCTATTTAAAACTAAATACTTACCTATAAAATAACCCTAAACTAGCTACAATATAACTAATAGTTACTTTGTAGCTAGCTTAGGGTTTATTTTTATCTTACAGGCAACTTTGTATTTATTTTAACTAGGTACAATAGTTATTAAATAGTTATTAACTATTTAATAACTACCTAGCTAAAATAAAGACAAATTTACCTGTAAAATAAAACCTAACCTAAGTTACACTAACACCTAACACTACACTATAATTAAATAAATTAACTAAATTAAATACAATTAATTACAATTAAATAAAATTATCTAAAGTACGAAAAACCCCCCACTAAATTACAGAAAATAATAAAGAAATTACAAGATTTTTATGATTATTGCATCAGCCAAGATGATTTTTTCTACCTTTATTCCGATTGGCTGATAGAATTCTATCAGCCAATCGGAATTGAAGGGGCGCCATCTTGGATGACGTCATTTAAAGGAACCTTCATTCAGTCGTCGGCTGTGGACAAAAGAGGATGCTCCGTGTTTGAAGTCTTGAAGATGGACCCGCTCCGAGCTGGATGGATGAAGATAGAAGATGCCGTCTGGATGAAGACTTCTGCCCGTCTGGAGGACAACTTCTGCTCGGTTGGATGAAGAGTTCTGCCGTCTGGAGGACCACTTCTGCCCTGTTGGGTGAAGACTTCTCACAGTAGGGTGATCTTCAAAGGGTTAGTGTTAGGTTTTTTTAAGGGGGGATTGGGTGGGTTTTAGAGTAGGGTTGGTTGTGTGGGTGGTGGGTTTTAATGTTGGGGGGTATTTGTACTTTTTTTTACAGGTAAAAGAAAGGCTTTTTTATTTTGGGGGGCTTTTTTATTTTGTTAGGGGGATTAGAGTAGGTGCAATTAGTTTAAAAATCTTGTAATTTCTTTATTATTTTCTGTAATTTAGTGGGGGGGGGGTTTCGTACTTTAGAAAATTTTATTTAATTGTAATTAATTGTATTTAATTTAGGTAATTAATTTAATTATAGTGTAGTGTTAGGTGTAATTGTAACTTAGGTTAGGTTTTATTTTACCAGTAAATTTGTCTTTATTTTAACTAGGTGTTTATTAAATAGTTAATAACTATTTAATAACTATTGTACCTAGTTAAAATAAATACAAAGTTGTCTGTAAAATAAAAATAAACCCTAAGATAGCTACAATGTAACTATTAGTTATTAGTTATATATAACTATTAGTTATATTGTAGCTAGCTTAGGGTTTATTTTACTGGTAAGTATTTAGTTTTAAATAGGAATTATTTAGTTAATTGTAGTAATTTTATTTAGATTTTTTTAATTATATTTAAGTTAGGGGATGTCAGGGTTAGACTTAGGCTTAGGGGTTAATAACTTTGTAATAGTGGAGGAGATGTTGGGGGTTAATATATGTAGGTAGGTTGCGGCGACATAGGGGGCGACAGATTAGGGGTTAATAAATAACATGTAGGTGTCAGCGATGTTGGGGGTGGCAGATTAGGGATTAATAACTATAATGTAGGTGTCGGCGATGTTGGGGGCAGCAGATTAGGGGTTAATACATATAATGTAGGTCGGTGTCGGCAATGTCAGGGGCAGAAGATTAGAGGTTAATAAGTGTAATATTAGGGGTGTTTAGACTTGGGGTTCATGTTAGGGTGTTAGATATAAAATGTGTTTCCCCTTAGAAATCAATGGGGCTGCGTTAGGAGCTTTACGCTGCTTTTTTGCAGGTGTTAGGTTTTTTTTTCAGCCGGCTCTCCCCCATTGATTCCTATGGGGAAATCGTGCACGATTTACCAGCTCACCGCTAACGTAAGCAGTGCTGGTATTGAAGTGAGATGTGGAGCTAAATTTTGCTCTATGCTCACTTTTTTGTGGCTAAACTGCTCGTACAGCCTCTAACGCAAAACTCGTAATCTAGGCGATAGTTTTTTTGAATAGAGTTTGAATCATATGTACACAAGGATTATTATCTTCACAACAAAAATATCATTTAAATAGATATGTTATATTGTATTCTCCTCCCACATGTTATGAAATAGTCAATCTTTCAAATTTGAATCTTGCCTGGTTGTATTTAACAGGCTTTTTAAATTTATCATTGCCAGGAAAATATATTCATATCTCTGCTATAGATTTTTTTTGTCATTCAAACATTGTACCCTCTAATACAAAGCTTAATCTCTGATAGTAAATATTATTTCTATGAAATGTCTCGGTTCAAATCTTCTTAACTTAAGCTTTCATTTTTAAATTATCCTAGTAATATAACCAGATTTAACACAATTGCCTGCATGTTTCTGCTTTACAATTTCATTCCTTATGATTCTTTTTGAATTTTACATTAAATGGATACTAAACCCATTTTTTTTTCTTCTTTCGTGATTCAGATAGATCATGCAATTTTAAGCAACTTTCTTTGGCTTTTATTTATCTGTGATAATGCAGTAAGCTAATTAAAGTAAAAGTAAATCCTAGCATTTTACAAACACTAGGATTTACTATTGAAACATGGGAGCCGGATTTACCGCATGGCTATTGGTTAAGAGGTGAAAACGTCACCTCTTAGCCAAATTTTTTTTTAGCTGTGGGCTCCTGTAGAAGCTAAGAGCGGTGATCGCTTGAATCAAATAAAGGAGCTTTCTACATGAAGTCTCCTTTATTTGTTTCAATAGTAAATGCTAGCGTTTGTAAAACGCTAAGATTTACTTTCACTTTAAAAATATTCAACTGATACCACATGCCTATAAGTGCATCACTTGCTGTAAAAAAAGAATAACTGTGGGGTAGCATTACTAAAAGAACTGCTTTTATCTAAGCCTCTTTCCTTAAAAGTGAATAATAGTGATTGGTATAAAACCAAATGCTAATATGGGGCACCCTACCACCAACAATTGAGTCATAACATTTCATGTATGAGAATATATAGACATATCCAAAAAGTCTATTATAAGTGATAATTATATTAAGCCACAACATAGTGTGACAACATTATGGCAAAAGCACTTTGGTAAAGTAACAATGACACTATATTTTTTAGTGTTATACAGTGGTTAATCCATCTCAAGTGGTCAAACATAGGTTGCATGACGATTTTTCCTAAAAAATTTTTTGGGAGTGATTACCTCTATGTGGGCTAGTTTATGAGTGGCTCACTAACTGTAGCTATTAAGCATTATGGGGTTTTTCTTGACTTTTTGCGTGCAAGGGAAATAGTGTATTCATTACAAGTTGAGAGTAAATTCAACATAAATATGTAAAAGTACAGTTACATTCATACAAAACACTGTCTAATAAAAATTAGTTTTAAAAAATGTAGTATAAGGGCTCAAAGATATATGGTATAAGGTGTTTGAAGAAAAATAAAGGGCTGCAGAGTGCCTTACCATATATACAGTACATACTCATGTCTATATATGTGTATGCATGTATATGTATATATATATATATATATATATATATATATATATATATATATATACATATTTATTTAAGAATTTATGTGTTTTACTGTATATGTACTATACATATTTAACATTCCGATGTACTTCACTTAGTTGCGAACCTTTATGCATGTTACACAAAATAACACACTTTTTATAATTTTATATATATATATATATATATCCAAATTTCCTGTACCAAGCACTCTCGCTCACTTCTTATTTGCCCAGGTGCGGTGCATAAATATAAATATGATCCAAAATGAGAGACCGAACTCGTAGGTCTTACAATTTCCACCAAAGTGAATTTATTCCTAGTAACATTTCGGGGTTTCCCCCTTTATCAAACATGTTTGACTGATATACTTCAGGAAAGTTTTCTTCTGTGAAAAGCACACTGGACTAAAAGAGGCTGCCATAGAACAAGCTAATGAGCTGTTGTTCATTCCTGGTAGAGCGCTTCTCTCTTTGTATGCAAATATACAGTATATATATATATATATATATATATATATATATATATATATATATATATATATATATATTTATATATATATATGTAAAATACTGTTCATGTAAAATACATACAGTATATATATATATATATCTATATGTATAGATATACAAGTATAAGTATATATAGAACTATGTATTTAGAATAAAAAGTGCATTGTTCTGTTTGTAAAGAACAATGGAAAGTGAAATAATCATAATTCATGACTGTTTAGCGCACTTGTATAAACACGATCTGATTGGCGCAAGAGTATGGGTGTTAGTTTTCTTTTCAGTTTGTGTGCTCCATTGAAGTCTTTGGGGGCATACATTAATGTAATCGTGAGTTTGCAAAGTCTATCTTTTTGCACGCATCAGGTTTTGCTCCCATGCAAACTTTTTACTTTCCACTTCATCCAGTGAAGTTAACATATAATCTAGTCCTGTATTTGTTTTGCAAATACAACTATTTTTATAAATTTTATTTTACTTGGCTTAACCACAGCAGTCATCTTTGTGTCATGGCACAGAACAAATTTTGGTTATACAGATGTTTACTAAATCCTCATTATTTCAAATCAGGGTGGCCCTAGCTCGATGGAACAAAACTGATGTCTTCATTACAAGGTGTATGTGTATTTATAAATTTAGATAGATAGATAGATAGAAATATATAGATAGATAGATAGTCCTAATGTAATTATCAGGATTGCTGATAGTTCAACTTTTAGGGTCAATTTATAATAGAAAGGGTTTGAGTCTTTAGGTAAGTATGAGTATCTAGGTAAGTATAGTGTGCATTCAAAAAAATCAGGATTGAGACTTCTCTTGATTATGTTGATAATCATGTTGATTACCTCTCGTGGGGGGACCAGATATTTTCACAGATATAATTCCTCTATGGTAACATTATACTGTAAAAAAAATTGAGTTTGAGATTCCATTGGTTACAAAGATAAGGCTAGTAGAAATTTGGGGAAAATCTACTTTATTTATAAATTTTAAGAAATGAACAGATGTAAACAAATAATAAGAATGAACAGTATTTTACAGTAACTATGTCAATTGTCAATGAGTTCTGAAAAGTTACTACATTCGGTAATGGCAAAAGATAAGTATAATCTAGCATGTTGGTACAAACACAAACATGAAATTAGGGCATGTCCAAACCTTGAAGTTTGTGGACAAAACTTTTTGTGTTGGCAGCATTCATGTAACATAGGTGGTATACAAGGTAACATTTATAGAAATAAATGGGTAGAGGGCCCTACCAAGATTCGCACTGTTGCAGTCAGCTCTTATGAAGGTTATCTGCAAAGAGTTGGACTCTTAGGTGGAAGGCATGGAGGAGAGGAACTGGTATTAGGAAAGGTCAGTGTAGGTTGTATGCATTCCTAAACAGTAAAGTCTTTAGGGAGTGCTTGAAGCTTTCCAAACTAGGGGAGAGTCTTGTGGAGCGAGGCAGAGAGTTCCACAAGATGGGAGCCAGTCTGGAGAAGTCCTGTAAATGGGAATGTGGGGAGGTAACAAGAGAGGAGGAGAGTAGGAGGTCGTGAGCAGAGCGAAGGCAATTTGAGGGAGAGTATCTGGAGACAAGATCTGAGATATAGGGGGGGCAGTGCAGTTGAATGTCAGAGTCAGAATTGTGTGTTTAATTCTGAAGGCAAGAAAAAGACAGTGAAGGGATTGGCAGAGAGGTGTTGCAGATTAAGAGTGAGGTGTAAGGAAGATGAGCATGGCAGAGGCATTCATTATGGATTGTAAAGGAGCTAGGCAGCTGCTAGGGAGACCAGTGAGGACTGAGTTGTGTCTTGTGTAAAGAAATGTCTAATTTTATAGATGATTTTAAGGTGGAAGTGGCAGGATTTAGCCAAGGACTGAATGTGAGGAGTGTGTCAAATGTGACCCCAAGACATCGGGCATGTGTTGTAGGGGTAATGATGGAGCTAGTTAGACAGTTAGAGATATGAGGGGGGGGAATTTTAGAAGAAGGAGGGAAAATAAGGAGCTCAGCTTTGGATAGATTTAGCTTAAGGTAGTGAGAGGACATCCAGGAAGAGATTTGAGAAAGACAGTTAGTGACACGTGTTAGCAAGGAAGGAGATAGTTCTGGTGCAGAGAAGTAGATTTGGATGTCGTCAGCATACAAATGATATTGAAATCCATGGGCCTTTATTAAGGAACCTAATGATGATGTGTAGATTGAGAAGAGAAGGGGACTGAGGACAGAGCCTTGCAGTACCCCAACAGAAAATGGTGATGGGGCAGAGGAAGCCCCAGAGAAGGCTACACTAAAGGTACGGTTAGAAAGGTAGGAAGAGAACCACGAGAGGACGGTGTAAAAAATGACAAAGGATTGGAGAGTTTGGAGCAAAATGAACAGTGTCATAAACAGAGCTATGGTGTTGTTTCTCATGTTATAAAATCAGTTACTACAGCTCAGAAGAAAGGGAGTTACAGTGTTCAAGGGTAGGATGTTATGTTATATCAGTTCGTAAGTACCATAAAAACAAATCTCTATTGAAATTAGAACACATATCAAAGAAAAAAAAAAATTATCTTCTTAAAATTGTCCCTGGTAGGTCAATATGTCCAACCTGCTAAAAAAAAAAAATGTTTGTGCTGCTCTTGGTGTATACCCTGCTTTGAGAAAGATAATTGCAGATAAAAGACAAAGGGGCATTTTTTTCAAAGGTCTTGCGGACCTGATCCGATAGAATGACCTCGCTGAATGCGGAGAGCAATACGCTCTCTGTATTCAGCATTGCACCAGCAGCTCACAAGAGCTGCTGGTGTAAAGGCGCCCCCTGCAGACTTGTGTCCAATGAGCTGCCAGCAGGGGGTGTCAATCAACCCGATCGTACTCTATCGGGTTGAATTCCGGCGATTCCTCTCCGTCTGCTCAGAGCAGGCGGACAGGGTTATGGAGCAGCGGTCTTAACTGCTGTTTCTGGTGAGTTTGAAGACTCACCAGAAACACGGGCCCACAAGCTCTGTTCGGAGTTTGATAAATGGGCCCCAAAGTGCTAAAGAAGGAAGGGTTTTTTAAAACGTTGAAAAGAAATCTATGTCAAAAGCAATTAAGTAACTGAACTTCATGACAGGTTCAATACATGTGAGAGATTTCTGGGTATAAGAAAATGTAACCTTTCAGGTGGCATCAGAGAGTACTATTAGGTGATCCTTTACATCTACATGGCAAGTGTTTGAAGAACATGCATTGATGAAATGTGTAACCTTGATCCTACGGAATAATGTTGATTGTGTCTATAATGACCAGTGGAGGTTAGACTGTGATGTTTTTTGTAAAATTCTTCCACCCACCTGAGCCAAGAACATCTTTCAACATGTCTGCTGAGGAGAAAGTGTTTGTTCCTAAGAGCAATGATCTCAGAAAACTGAAACCTGCTGAGTTGACTATGGACACATAGGATTCTCGCACATTTCTGAGAGACTGAGTGATTAAATCTCCCAGCTTCTAATCAAACATGTAGTTTGAACTTGTGGTGTGTCAATCATAAGCATAATTACAGTAAAATACGGCAAAATACTATTATTTTATGCTTATACTGTAACTGTTCATTTCTCATGATGTATGAATAAAGTAGGCTTTTCCCCAGATTTATTCTAGCCTTACTTCTGTAACCAGTGGAATCTCAATTGAATGCTACCATAGAGAACTATTGATTTCTGTGATAATCAACCTGAAAGTGAGGGTAAGTGTTACAAAATTGCACTTTCTCATCCCATATAAAAAATTAAAGAGCTCTCAAACCTGAAATGTTTTGCATATACACCATACACTGAGACTCAAATTTACCCTATTATAAATTGACCATTAAAGAGCAATCTTGTTCAATACATATAGTTTTTGATACTTTAAAAAAACTTTTGATACCTTCCTTAAAAGTAACCATCCTTATTTTTGTCTGGAGAATTGCTCTTTTAAACATATGTTTGTCCTCTCCACTGCCTGATGCTTTCTTGACAGTAGACAACCCAAAGTATTGATCTAGGCCCATTTTGGTATATTTCATGCCACCATTTCACCGTCAAATGCGATCAAATAAAAAAAAAAAAAACATTCACTTTTTCAAACTTTTTCACAAAGGTTTCTCACTGAAATTATTTACAAACAGCTTGTGCAATTGGCACAAATTGTTGTAAATTATTCTCTGGGATCCTCTTTGTTCAGAAATATCAGACATTTATGGCTTTGGCTTTATTTTTTGGTAATTAGAAGGCCGCTAAACGCCACTGCGCACCACACGTGTATTATGCCCAGCATGAAGGGTTAATTAGGACACTTGTAGGGAGATTGTAGGATGAATTTTAGCTTTAGTGTAGTAAAGACCACGCAACGTATTGATCTAGATCCATTTTGGTATATTTCATGCCACCATTCCACTGCCAAATGCGATCAAATAAAAAAAAATAGTTAACTTTTTCACAATTTTAGATTTCTCACTGAAATTATTTACAAACAGTTAGTGCAATAATGGCAAAAAATGTTGTAAATGCATCTCTGAGATTCCCTTTGTTCAGAAATAGCAGACATATATGGCGTAGGCATTGCTTTTTGGTAATTAGAAGGCCACTAAATGCTGCTGCGCACCACACTTGTATTATGCCCAGCAGTTAAGGGGTTAATTAGGGAGCTTGTAGGGTTAATTGTAGCTTTAGTGTAGAGATCAGCCTCCCACCTGACACATCCCACACCCTGATCCCTCCCTGACCCCCATAAAACAGCTCTGTTCCCTCCCCCA
Source organism: Bombina bombina (assembly GCF_027579735.1). NCBI lineage: Eukaryota > Metazoa > Chordata > Amphibia > Anura > Bombinatoridae > Bombina > Bombina bombina. Next base: position 350,170,385 of record NC_069502.1, read on the forward strand.
CCTCACAATTGTCACTGCCATCTTAAGTAGTGGCAGAAAGTCTGCCAGTACTAAAATTAATTTATTTTTTTTAATTTTTTTGTATTGTATACAGCAGTGATGGATCCCTTAGCCCCCAACCTCCCTAATCCCCCCATACAGCTCTCTAACCCTTCCCCCTCTACCTATTTTCCACCATCTTGGGTACTTGCAGCTGTCTGCCAGTACCCAGTTTGCTCATAAACTATTGCACAGTTTGCGACCTCATTGGATCAGCCAATCGGATTGATCTTGATTCTGATTGGCTGATTCCATCAGCCAATCAGAATATTCCTACCTTAATTCCGATTGGCTGATAGAATCCTATCAGCCAATCGGAATTCGAGGGACGCCATCTTGGATGACGTCCCTTAAAGGAACCGTCATTCTTCAGTTGGACGTCGCCGGATGAAGATGGGTCCGTGGTGGAGGTCTTCAGGATGGAGCCGGTCCTCATCGGATGAAGATAGAAGATGCCGCTTGGAAGATGATGGTTGCCGGTCCGGATCTACTCTTCTTCCCGGATAGGATGAAGACTTTGGAGCCTCTTCTGGACCTCTTCAGCCACCGGATGATGGATCGCCAGCCCCCGCTTGGGTTGGATGAAGATTTTGGAGCCAGGACCGATCGGTAATACCCGGTGAGGTGAAGACAAGGTAGGATGATCTTCAGGGGCTTAGTGTTAGGTTTATTTAAGGGGGGTTTGGGTTAGATTAGGGGTATGTGGGTGGTGGGTTGTAATGTTGGGGGGGGTATTGTATGTTTTTTTTTACAGGCAAAAGAGCTGAACTTCTTGGGGCATGCCCCGCAAAGGGCCCTGTTCAGGGCTGGTAAGGTAAAAGAGCTTTGAACTTTAGTAATTTAGAATAGGGTAGGGCATTTTTTATTTTGGGGGTCTTTGTTATTTTATTAGGGGGCTTAGAGTAGGTGTAATTAGTTTAAAATTGTTATAATATTTTTCTTATGTTTGTAAATATTTTTTTTATTTTTTGTAACTTAGTTCTTTTTTATTTTTTGTACTTTAGTTAGTTTATTTCATTGTAGTTATTTGTAGGTATTGTATTTAATTAATGTATTGATAGTGTAGTGTTAGGTTTAATTGTAGGTAATTGTAGGTATTTTATTTAATTAATTTAATGATAGTATAGTGTAACTTAGGTTAGGATTTATTTTACAAGTAATTTTGTAATTATTTTAACTATTTTGGCTATTAAATAGTTCTTAACTATTTAATAGCTATTGTACCTGGTTAAAATAAATACAAAGTTACCTGTAAAATAAATATTAATCCTAAAATAGCTATAATATAATTATAATTTATATTGTAGCTATATTAGGATTTATTTTACAGGTAAGTATTTAGCTTTAAATATGAATAATTTATTTAATAAGAGTTAATTAATTTTGTTAGATTTAAATTATATTTAAGTTAGGGGGATGTTAGTGTTAGGGTTAGACTTAGCTTTAGGGGTTAATACATTTATTAGAATAGCGGTGAGCTCCGGTCGGCAGATTAGGGGTTAATAATTGAAGTTAGGTGTCGGCGATGTTAGGGAGGGCAGATTAGGGGTTAATACTATTTATTATAGGGTTAGTGAGGCGGATTAGGGGTTAATAAATTTATTATAGTAGCGGTGCGGTCCGCTCGGCAGATTAGGGGTTAATAAGTGTAGGCAGGTGGAGGCGACGTTGAGGGGGGCAGATTAGGGGTTAATAAATATAATATAGGGGTCAGCGGTGTTAGGGGCAGCAGATTAGGGGTACATAAGTATAACTTAAGTAGCGGCGCTTTGCGGTCGGCAGATTAGGGGTTAATTATTGTAGGTAGCTGGCTGCGATGTTGTGGGGGGCAGGTTAGGGGTTAATAAATATAATATAGGGGTCGGCGGTGTTAGGGGCAGCAGATTAGGGGTACATAAGTATAACGTAGGTGGCGGTCGGCAGATTAGGGGTTAAAAAAATTAAATTGAGTGTCGGCAATGTGGGGGGGCCTCAGTTTAGGGGTACATAGGTAGTTTATGGGTGTTAGTGTACTTTAGAGCACAGTAGTTAAGAGCTTTATGAACCGGCGTTAGCCCAGAAAGCTCTTAACTACTGACTTTTTTCTGCTGCTGGAGTTTTGTCGTTAGAATTCTAACGCTCACTTCAGACACGACTCTAAATACCGGAGTTAGAAAAATACCATTGAAAAGATAGGATACGCAATTTACGTAAGGGGATCTGCAGTATGGAAAAGTTGCGGCTGAAAAATCAGCGTTAGACCCTTTTTTGACTGACTCCAAATACCGGAGGTAGCCTAAAACCAGCGTTAGGAGCCTCTAACGCTGGTTTTCACGGCTACCGCCAAACTCCAAATCTAGGCCTTAATTTGTTAAGACCCGGTGAGTGCGTCTCCTTTTTTCACTTGTATGCCTATTTTAGATGCACCCCGGGCATTTGAATATCAATATGTTACAGTGAGTGCAGAGCTCTGGGACTTTTTGTGCATATACATGTCTATATATGTTTATATACATATATATATATATATATATATATATATATATATATATATATTTTTTTGTGTATACATGTATATTTGTATATACATATATACACATATGAACACATACATGTATACACATATAAACATATAAATACACATATATACACGTATATGCATATGTATATATATACTTTAGGGCCCCTTCCACTCTAATACCTAAAAACAAGGAAAATAAGCGGTGTTATGCTTTTTTCCAGTTTGCTCTCTCCATTGAAGTCTGTGGGTAGAAGAAGTTAGTGCGGTTGTGATATCCAAAGTCCGGAAGTTAGCACTTGTTGACTCGCAAACATTTTACTTTTAACTTGTAATATGCGTGCTAACAGAGCGCATTAAAATTTTACTTCTGGCAGTGGTATTACAAAGAGGAGCTTTTAACTTTGTACTTTCATAAAAAATGACTTTCTGTGCAATTGATATTGCTGAAATATAATTAGATCTACTTAAAATAGTTAAATAATTTAAAAGCTGTAAAAGTTTGGTATTCATTATAAAATGTAACATTTAAGTAATATCATTAATAAGACATAACTTTAATAATTTGTTGTTTGTTTTCCTTTTTATAGAACAATTGATTTAATAGTAATTGGTGTATTTTTGTAATTATTATTTTACTTGTTAAGACATTTTAAAAACTGTTTCTATGTAATTAGTATCCTTATCAAAGAAAAAAACATTAAGAAGCTATGTTATAGTTAAAAAAATAACCTAACTTTTCCCAAAGGTGGAACAAGGTCAGAGTAATTTTATACATTGTAAAGATTCTAACAGCAAGTTGGCAGCATTTTTATAAGGTATATAAAAGCTTGCTGTATATTTTAACCTTTGCTGGGATCTCATGACAGCAACTGCAACTAAAATGAATCATGAAAAGGCAGAAATATAAATTGGATATCACACCTGTTTATTTTCATGTAAACCCAAGAAATTTAGCTCAATAAAATGTATTTATTTATTTATATATCTTTCTATTTGCTCAAACAATAAATCTTCAGTTTATAGGTCATAGTTTGATGCTTCTGTGTTCTTTACATTTATAAAGGGGGAGTGTTCACATAATTGGAACTTAAACTAGAAAATTCCTAAAAGATTGACAGAATCACATGTTCAATGCTTTAGAATCAACCCAATTGTAGAAATACTTCTTCAAAGGCAGAAAACTTAAGATAACATAATAACATGAAAAAACTATTATGAAATAAAAGCATACATCAAATCTTTTCACATTGCATTGCAGAGTCCCATATAGCGCTAGCTGTAATGTTTTCAAATACAATTATCTGATCTAATGCCCAGAATGTTCAGCTTTGAAATATATAGCAAGAGACCAAGAGGCCGATTTATCAAGCTCCGAATGGAGTTTGAAGCCCCTCGCCGGAAACAGGAGTTATAAAGCAGCGGTCTTAAGACCGCTGCTCCATAACTTGTCCGCTGCCTCTGAGGCTGCGGTCTTCAATCCGCCCGATACATATACGGTCGGGATGATTGACACCCCCTGCTAGCGGCATTGGCCAAGCAGTCCACCAGATATTTATAGGAATATCTATTTATAAATACTTAGAACATTTTCGACTTTGTGTAGATCATTGGTATGTGAAATATTTACTGTAAATAAATTGGTAATTGGTATGTGTAATATTTATGTGTTTTGTAACACTTTTTTGTTTTGCGAAACTTTATTAAATGTGAATGCATAAATAAGATTTTTCCTGTTTTCATCTACTTAACTGCAAAGGGCCATATATATTTATGGGTTTATATGTGTATATATGTCTGCAAATACATATATACACATAGATAGATAGATAGATAGATAGATAGATAGATAGATAGATAGATAGATAGATAGATAGATATACTGACAGGTGGTGAGAGGAAGTATAATGTATTATCAGCATTTAATTCGTATAAGGTGCAGACCTTGAAAAAACATATTTGAATATTTAAAGCAAGAGAGAACATAGAGAATACGTATATATTCTCTTGAAGAGCCAGGGATTTCAGCACTCAAAATATATTCAAATAAAAAAGTATGAATTTTACATATCTTTTATGCACAGATTAAATTGCGCTGGCATTACAAGTTGAAAGTAAATGCGATCGCTTGAGCGCAATTCAAGTTAATGCTCGTCGGGTTAGCGCGTCCTCAGAGCTGTGGCTAACTGTTTCGCTAAACAAAAAAGTGTCACAAAACACATAAAAAATACATTACAAAGTACAGTTACATTCATAATAATACCATCTAATAAAAATTATTAAAAAATAAATATTGCACCAAAAAGTTTATATTGGCTCAAATTTATGAGATCTCAGGCAGGCAAATGGCTTTACCGAAGCGATACACATATATTCATGCCTAAATAAGTGTGTGTATGTATGTATGTATATATATATATATATATATATATATATATATATATATATATATATATATATATATATATATAAACGTTTAAAGCAAGAAAGTACATAGATAATACGTATATTCTCTTGAAGAGCCAGGGATTTCAGCACTCAAAATATATTCAAATAAAGGTATGACACCACTTCAATTCAAAATGCTTATTTTATTTGGCTGTGTCCACACACGTCCAATCTCTGCAGGCAACCCGCCCAAAGCCAGTAGTATAGCCACAATTTAAATCCAAAACATAAATGCAGAAAAATGTGTATATACAGAATAAATAACAATAAAGTATAAAAAGCATGGCCAGCTTTCAACCTGTATGTGGTAAATAGTGTGCAGATAATTGTGATATGCTAATTGCAACACCTCCACACAATTTTTTTTTTTTTTTAGTTTTTATTGAAAATTTCAGAAATACAATAACAAACAGTATTCATTTTCAAAGAAAAAGTAAAATAAATACACTGCTCCACATTCGACAATTACAAAGATATCCATCTCCCTTCGTAGTGGTATAGTGATTAGTATCAATATGTAAAATCAACAGTGGTCAATGGTTATTGTAAGATGTGCTTCAATTCCCTTAGGAGCAGTGTCCTATCTTATGCAGGGATCTGAAACAGGAAAGGGTAGAAAGAAAAGATATAGATGAGAGGGGGGTGGGTGGATGAGGGGGAATTTTTTTTAAAAATAAATATATATATATATATATATAAAAACAAATAAATAAATTAAAAAGGGGGGGATACCATTACGCTCGCAGGACCACAATCATATAATCCTGACCCAGCTGCCTGAGAAGAGTATTAGAAGCATACTCTTTTTATGTATTACCCATCTTGTGGTGTACAGTCCGCTGCGTGGGAGAGTGATATCGTTCCCAGGTCTCGGTCAGCAGGCAATGCACGTCTAATTTGTCCGTTTTCATGAAGTGGTATCGTTCTAGCACAAGGAGGTCCGACACCCGTGCCCGCCAGTGGTTGACCGTCGGGGGAGATGCTGACTTCCAGCCTTTTGGGATTAGCATTTTTTCTCCATTTATCATCAACAAGAGTAATGCCCTTAAGGCTTTGTTTTGGAGTTTAGGGCGTCCCTGAAACATTAGGGTATACATCTTATGTGGTAGGGTAGTCTCTATTATATCTGAGATTGCAGAGAAGACTGCATCCCAGTAGGGTTTTATTTCTGGGCAAGTCCACCAGATATGGTACATAGTGCCACTCTAGCCACACCCCCTCCAACACATGTCAGTGATCTGTGGGTTAGTTCTGTGTAGTCTTGCAGGGGTAAGATACAATCTGCTCAGCATTTTAAAATGCATTTCTTGTATGTTAGCAGATGAGGATGCCTTTGCTGCGATCCGGAATTCCAGTCTCCAGTCAATGGGTTGGGTATCTGTGTTAGTCTCTCTGTCCCATGCTTGTGTGTATGTGGGTAGTAATTGGTCGTCACTTACCAGCAACAATTTATATATTAGGGATATGGTATGTCTTGGGGGGTTCTGCTGTACACTCAGATGTTCAAAAGGTGTGAGCTCCCTATTTAGTTTATCCTTGTGCCTATGTGTGATTATGAAATGTTTGACTTGAGAGCGTGCAAACCAGGATGAGAACAGAATCTCGTCCCACCGCTGGAGGAACTCCAATGGAGCTATATCCCCTTTGTCCATTGCAAAATGTAAAGTCCCTTCTCTTAACTTATAAGCCTGTCTATGTGCTATTCTTTGGGAGGCCAACAGGATCCCAGGGTGTTCTCTCAGGGGCAGGAGAGGGGAACAGAATGTAGAGATATTGCTAGAGGTCGAGATGGTTTTGTCCCATTCTCTAAATGTCTCCTGTGTGATGGGGAAAGATTTCAGGGTCAGTGGTCTATGGCGTGGTTCAATCCAGGCCATTGTGGCCATATTGGCTTTGGAAAAAATCTGATTATCTAGATGCACCCATGCCTTTTGTGTGTTGTTGTGGCTCCAATCTACTATGTGCTGCAGTATTATTGCTCTACGGTACAGTTTGAGGCTAGGAAGTCCCATTCCCCTCATGTGTTTGGGCAGGTATAATGTTTGCCTGCTTATCCTGCTCTTCTTTCCCTGCCATATATAGTTGTCGATAATTTTTTGTAGTTGAGTGAGGTGGGCGGGGGTAATGGGATTGGTAGGGCCTGCAAGATGTACAGGATTCGTGGTAAAATGTTCATTTTCATTATGCCTAACCTACCTAGCCAGGATATAGGTTTATTACTCCAAAGCTGGAGATTGTTTGCTATCTCTTTCTTAAGCTTTTGGTAGTTTTACAAAATAATGTCGCTGTCTGTGCTTGCTAGGTTGACCCCCAAGTACTTCATTTGTTTTTTAGCTATTTGTATTTGAATGGTACCCTCTACTTGGGCAATGGTTTGTGAGGTGGCAGATATGTTTAGTAGTTCAGATTTTGTGACATTAAGATGAAAGTTTGATACTTGGCCATATCTGTAGAGTTCAGCTAAAATGTTTGGGAGGGTGGTTTCTGTCTTTGAAATTGTGAATAGTATGTCATCGGCATACATGATCATTTTATGTTCCCTGTCCCCCACCTCAATGCCTGATATACTTTGATTGAGCCATATCGAGACAGCCAGGGCCTTGATGGACAGCACAAACAACAATGGGGAGAGGGGGCACCCCTGTCGCGTACCCTTCATAATAACAAATGGGTCTGATAGTGTGCTATTTGTCCTGATCTTTGTGTTGGGTTTAGAGTATAGGGAGAACACCATATTAAGGAATGGGGGTGCCAAAATTAATTTTTAGTAGTACTTCCTTGAGAAAATGCCAATCTACTCTGTCAAATGCCTTTTCGGCGTCCGACGAGAACAGAGTCAGCAGGATGGAGTTCTGTTTGGCATAACTGATTAATTGAAAGACTCTTAGGGTGTTATCTCTGGCTTCACGCCCTTGGACAAAACCCGCTTGGTTGGTGGATATGAGGTTGGGGAGATATTTATTGAGTCTAGTCGCTAACACCTTTGCCAGGATTTTGACATTGGTGTTCAAGAGGGATATGGGCCTAAAATTCTCTGGTTTATCTGGTTTCTTACCGGGCTTCGGTAGGACTGTTATATGGGCCTCAAGCATAGATGAAGGAAGGATTTTGGTTTCTGTTAGTTCGTTGAATAGGGCCTGTAGGTGAGGGACTAGGGTTTCTTTAAATGTTTTGTAATATTTAGGTGTGAGGCCATCTGGGCTCGGGCTTTTCCCTGTTGGTAAGTTTTTTATTGCTGCATTAATCTCTTCTGAGGTGATGGGCGCATCCAGAGAGCTGGACTCCTCTGATGTCAATGTAGCTAATGGTAAATTCGATAGATATTCTTTTGTTATTGAATCTTTTGTGCTGGTAGTACCCTGTGTGCCGGGTGTTGCCATTGGGGATCTAAGTTGTATAAGTTGTGGTAAAAGTCTTGTAATGTGTTTGCTATCCCCTTGCTATCCTGAACTGTCATACCCCTACTATTTGTAATTGTATGGATGAAAGTTTTAAGCCTTTTGCGCTTTATTGATCCAGCCAGTATTTTATCTGGCTTGTTCCCTTGATTGTAATACATTTGTCTCAGGTGTAGGGCTTGCTGTTGTGATTCTGCCATTAGTAGATCCCTGAGTTCGTTTTTAGCCTGTTGCAGGCTATTTGTGGTGACTGCATCTTGTGGATTCGCCTTATGTGTTTTCTCTAATGTGGATATTGTGGAGTGTATTTGTTCATATCTAGTCCGTCTTTCTTTCATTTTGTTTGCTTTCAACTTTAAAAATTTGCCTCTGATGATGAATTTGTGAGCCTCCCAATTTATGGTGTGTGAAGTGTCAACATGGTTATTAAATGAGAAGTACTCTGTTAAAGTTTTGTCCAGTGAGGTCGTTGCAATAGGGTCGGATAGTAAATGGTTGTCTAGTCACCATATGTAGTCAGTCAAAGGGGCTTCCGGCCAGACCACATCACACGTTACTGGGGCATGGTCTGTCCATGTAATTGAACCTATATGACATGAGTATTACTGGGAGACTAATTGAGTCCGTGAACCAATAGTCGATGCGAGAATATTTGTGATAGATATTGGAAAGGTAGGTATAATCCCTCCCTGATGGGTGAAATGTCCTCCATATATCATGGAGGTTTAAGTCTGATAGTGATGTTTTAATCGATTTTAATATCATTTTGGGGACACTGGATTTTGAATTTGAAGTGTCTAGCATTGGGTGTAGTGGGGTATTAAAGTCACCCCCTAGTATAACTGTACCTTTTGCATGGTCTAGGAGTAACCCTGAGATTTTTGATAATGCAAGTGATAATGCAAGTGAGAGATAGATATTCTCCTTGCAGGAGTGTACGATAAAGAGTTAGTACACTAGTGGGGATGTGTCCTGGCGATAGTAGGGGGCCACCAGTAATGAATTTAAGCTTTTGTGAATGGTGTGGCTTTGTGCCGTGGCTTTATAGTAAATTGCAACTTGATACGTGGCTTAACTAAGGCATGTAGTCTATCCTCAGTTATGAGTGATATACATTTGTTGTGTTTTCTACATGCAGTGTTGGTGTGATGTTAGTAGCGCCTGGTATTCATACATGCGCAATTAATGGTTACAGATATACATATACCAGTTTCCTATAAGCCTATTGAAATATCGCTGGTAAATTGCAAGTGTTGACAGTGAAAACCCTGCTTATTATGTTATTCATTTCCCAACATTATAAAAGTACATTCAACCGTTCAAAATAACATTCCAAGGCAGATAAGAAAACCATATCTTAAGAGAACAATAAAGATAATTGGGTTAACATTTTTTTTAACATTAGACTTTCCTCCAAGCTATATTCAGTCTCTTGGTTGTCCATTCTTTTGAATTATACCCAAAATAGGGTTCTGTTACCCTAGTGACGTAAGTTCTGTGAAAAAACAGTATAACTCTAGTGTCCACTATCTCTGTGGTTAACTTATTGTAACTAAACAAACAATACCATTTTTATGTGAACAAGATACTTGCGCCTCCAGAGCTGGACCTTGATCCTCCAGGGAGTTGCTGTTAGCAATACAGCGAGAGTCCATGCCGTCCAGTCGATTTCTGTCGCTGTCTATGAGGTTGCAGCTTGTATAGCTGGGCCATCTTTTTCTCGTGCCCTCTCTTGTACGCTGTGTGTAGCTTCTTCAACTAACTGTGGAGGGGATGGCACTTCAATGGATAGTTGGGAGCAAAACTAGATAAGATCATCTTTAGTTTTGTATATCACAGTCCTATTATCCTTAGTTGCAACTTTGGAAACAGGAAATCCCCATCTGTAGGGTATTTTATCCGCCTGCAGGGCTGATGTGATAAATGAAAGTGACCTGCATTTTTGCAGCATTGCTGGACTGATGTCTCTGAATATTTGTAGGTTAATCCCTGCATGGCGGATAGGTTGCTAAGCTCTTGAATTTCTCAGGATTTCTTCCTTGTCAGGGAAATGCAGCAGTTTAACAATGATATCCCTGGGGGGTGCCTTAGGTGGGGGTTTGGCCCTTAGTGCTCTATGAGCTCTTTCAACAGGAACATCAGGGGCCCCAGGAGTCCCTTTAATAGTCTGGAACAGGTCTTGTATGTAACCCAGAATCGCATTAGGAGCTATGGACTCTGGTGTCCCCCTGATCCGCAAGTTATTGCGGCGGCTGCGGTTTTCTAAGTCCTCTATTTTTTCATTTAGTATGTCAATAGAGTTCTCTTGTGTAGTGGCCTTACTAGTGAGCTGCTTGAGTTCAGTTATAGTCGTGGAACTTTGCTCTTCTATGGCTGGGACTCTGCCTTTAAGGGTAGATATGTCCTTATGGAGGTCTTTATAAAGGGTTCTAACTTCATGCAAAGCCACTTTTATGTCTTCCTTGGAAGATAGCAAGGTCAAGTCAGCCTTGGTTACATAGTCTATTGGCAGTGGTTCCACTAAGGGTTCTTGTGCTGTTAAGGTGATCTGTCTGTCCTCTAATGCTTCGGATTGTGGGGGTATGGTGAACTCTATGGGCTTCAGGTATTGCCCCATTGTTTTATTGTTAGCACCCTTTTCCATTTTCTGGCCTTTCTTTTGAGGCATATCAGTTTAAAGAATATCAACTTGCTCTTTATAATTTATGTAGATCAGGGACCATGTGAGATTATGTCTGGTGGGGTAACACTGGTGTCTGCGTAAGTATATTTATTAGGGGCAGAGGAGGGAGTTGTCCTATGCTCCTTATGGGTGACCTCCGTTTTTTACTTCTACTGCGTTTTTGCAGATAAGCAGGTGAGCATGTGTGCTAGAGTCTTATTCCACAACACTTCTGCCGTCTCCTCCGTGCTACGGTACCCTGAGTGTTAGGGGGTAAGGTGTAGTGATCACGTTTATGGCGCACTTAGTTTACGTGCATTTTTGCTGTCCCTGAGTACAGGTGTTTGGAATGTATTTTAAGTAACTGAGTCACGCTCTAGTACTTGCCTGTATTGCAGGGCTGTGATTTGGATGTCCCCTCGGTGATCACTGCTTGTGTTGCAGTCCGGTACAGCTGTAAAGCTTGTGTGTTGCAGGCACGTGGGCTGCCGATATCAGTGAGGAGTCCCCGGTGAGAGAAAAACCATTAACTTGTAAATCCTCTGTTGTTATGTGCTCCGGTTCTGCCCTAATGTGAGGCTCTGTTGTTTAGGCTACCATCATACCTAGTTATTTAAAGTTTTAAGCCACAATGGTATATTATATGCGGCCCTCCAAGTATGCCAGGCCTAGGAGCTCTATCTTCTTGCTGCCATTCAGCTCCCTGGCTAGACTCCACCCCCTCTGGCCATGCTTTTTATACTTTATTGATATTTATTCTGTATATACACATTTTTCTGCATTTATGTAATTGGATTTAAATTGTGGCTATACTACTGGCTTTGGGCGGGTTGCCCGCAGAAATTGGACGTGTGTGGACAAAGCCAAATAAAATAAGCATTTTGAATTGAAGTGGTGTCATACCTTTATTTGAATATATTTTGAGTGCTGAAATCCCTGGCTCTTCAAGAGAATATACGTATTATCTATGTACTATATATATATATATATATATATATATATATATATATTGGATATAAAAAGTCTACACACCCCTGTTAAAATGTCAGGTTTCTGTGATGTAAAAAAATGAGACAAAGATAGATAATTTCAGAACTTTTTCCACCTGTAATGTGACCTATAAACTGTAAAACTCAATTGAAAAACAAACTGAAATCTTTTAGGTAAAAGGAAATAAAACTAAAAAAATAAAATAATATGGTTGCATAAGTGTGAACACCCTTAAACTAATACTTTATTGAAGCACCTTTTGATTTTATTACAACACTCAGTCTTTTTGGGTATGAGTTTTTTAGCATGGCACATCTTGACTTGGCAAGATTTGCCCACTCTTCTTTGCAAAAACTCTCTAAATCTGTCTGAATGTGAGGGCATCTCCTGTGCACAGCCCTCTTCAGATCACCCCACAGATTTTAAATTGGATTCAGGTCTGGGCTCTGGCTGGGCTATCCCAAAACTTTAATCTTCTTCTGGTGAAGCCATTCCTTTGTTGATTTGGATGTATGCTTTGGGTCGTTGTCATGCTGAAAGATGAAATTCCTCTTCATGTTCAGCTTTCTAGCAGAAGCCTGAAGGTTTTGTGCAGAGGCGTAACTAGAAACCACAGGGCCCAGGTGCAAGAATCTAAGAAGGGCACCCACCACCACCCCGCCCCCCCTCCAAAAAAAAGTGAATTTAATACATTTTTTTAAAACAAATTACATTTAAAACAGAAAAAAATGTGAATCAGATTGCATGTCTGCAAAAGGAGGTACCCTGTGCCCACAGTCTGTGAGATGGTCTGACCCCCTATTACTGTATATAGTGACACTATTTAACCACCCCAGTACTGTATATAGTAAGTTAGTGACACAGTCCGTAATATGCCGGTGAGATGGCTGGCCTGACCCTACCCGCCCAGTACTTTATAAAGTGACCACAGTAGTCAGTGACATGGTCCACCCCCCATGCTGTATATAGTGGTACTGTATAGTGACACTGTTTACCCCCTGCCCCCCCCCCATGCTGTAGTAACAAGGTCTGTAATTTGCTGGTTCCACAAACGTACATAAACACACATACATACATGCATAAATACACATACAGTCACATACATACACACACATAAACACCAATGGGTAAAACAGTGGGTAAAACAGAAACACTAACCCCTGTAGTCATGTCACACTCACATGATATCAGTGCAGGCAGTGGTAGGTTCACGTTTTTTATTTAATTTATTTATTTTTTTTAAGCTGGGCGGCCCCCACCCTCAGGGGCCCAGTCGCACCTGCAACCTCTGCACGCCCTGTAGTTTTGCCCCTGGTTTTGTGCCAATATTGTCTGGTATTTGGAACTGTTCATTATTCCCTCTACCTTGACTAAGGCCCCATTTCCAGCTGAAGAAAAACAGCCCCAAAGCATGATGCTGACACCACCATGACTCACTGTGGGTATGGTGTTCGTTTGGTGATATGCAGTGTTGTTTTTGCGCCATACATATCTTTTGGAATTATGGCCAAAAAGTTCAACTTTGGTTTCATCAAACCAGAAGACCTTTTGCAATATGCTTTTGGGAAACTTCACATGTGTTTTTGCAAAATTTAGCCGGGCTTGGAGGGTTTTTCCGTCTTGCCACTCTACCCCATAGCCAAGACATATGAAGAAATACGGGCGATTGTTGTCACATGTACCACACAGCCAGTGCTTGCCAGATATTCCTGCAGCTCCTTTAATGTTGCTGTAGGCCTCTTGGCAGCCTCCCAGACCAGTTTTCTTCTCGTCTTTCATCAATTTTGGAGGGACATCCAGTTCTTGGTAATGTCAATGTTGCACCATGTTTTCTTCACTTGATGATGACTGTCTTCATCACTGTGTTCCATGCTATATCTAATGCCTTGGAAATTCTTTTGTACCCTTCTCCTGACTGATACCTTTTAACAATGAGATCCCTCTGATGCTTTAGAAGCTCTCTGCGGACCATGGCTTTTGCTGTAGGATGCGACTAACAAAATGTCAGGAAAGACCCACTAGAACAGCTGAACTTTATTTGGGGTTAATCAGAGGCACTTTAAATGATGACAGTTGTGAACTGACTCCTATTTAACATGATTTTAAATGTGATTGCTTAATTCTGAACACAGCTACATACCCAGTTATGAAAGGGTGTTCACACTTATGCAACCATATTATTTTAGTTTTTTATTTCCCTTTACCTAAAAGATTTCAGTTTGTTTTTCAATTGAATTGTACAGTTTATAGGTCACATTAAAGGTGGAAAAAGTTCTGAAATGATTTATCTTTGTCTCATTTTTTTACATCACAGAAACCTGATATATATATATATATATATATATACATACATACATACATACACACACATATTTAGGCATGATTATATGTGTATCGCTTCGGTAAAGCCATTTGCCTGCCTTTTTTTCTAACACCTGAGATCTCATATCTTTGAGCCCTTTTTGGTGCAATATTTATTTTTTAATAATTTTTATTAGATGGTATTATTATGAATGTAACTGTACTTTGTAATGTATTTTTTATGTGTTTTGTGACACTTTTTTTGTTTAGCGAAACAGTTAGCCACAGCTCTGAGGATGCGCTAACCTGACGGGCATTAACTTGAATTGCGCTCAAGCGATCGAATTAACATTCAACTTGTAATACCAGCGAAATTTAATCTGTGCATAAACGATATGGAAAACCTTATATCGCTTGCGCATAAACATTTGCTCTTCACTCTGGCCCAATATATTTGTTAATAAAGTTTATATATCTTATTAGTTTATATCTCTTATTATTTACTAATTTGTTATTTTTCTTATTCTTGTTCTGGTTGTTGTTCTTCTTCTTATTATTAATAATGTTGTTGTTGTGTTACTACATCTACTGCTACTAATAGTAATAAAAATATAACAATACAAATGGTTTTGTAGTCAGTATAGTTTTTTGTTTCCAACTCAGAGGAGTTGTCCCAGATGTACCATGTCGTGACACAGCTTTTGTAGGGCTTGCTTACATAGATTAACTCCTTAAAGGGACATAAAACCCAATCGGCTAGATTTAGAGTTTTGTCGGTAACGACCCGCGTAGCTAACGCTGGCTTTTTTTTGACCGCACCTTTTAAATACCGCTGGTATTTAGAGTTCACAGAATGGCTGGGTTTTCAGTGCATTTGGCTCCAAAAAGGGAGCGTAGAGCATAATTTACCACCACTGCAACTCTCGATACCAGCGGTGCTTACGGACGCGGCCAGCTTCAAAAACGTGCTTGTGCACGATATCCCCATAGGAAACAATGGGGCAGTTTGAGCTGAAAAAAAACCTAACACCTGCAAAAAAGCAGCGTTAAGCTCCTAACGCAGCCCCATTGTTTCCTATGGGGAAACACTTCCTAAGTCTGCACCTAACACTCTAACATGTACCCCGAGTCTAAACACCCCTAACCTTACACTTATTAACCTCTAATCTGCCGCCCCCGCTATCGCTGACCCCTGCATATTATTATTAACCCCTAATCTGCCGCTCTGTACACAGCCGCAACCTACATTATACCTATGTACCCCTAATCTGCCGCCCCTAACACCGCCGACCCCTATATTATATTTATTAACCCCTAATCTGCCGCCCCCAACGTCGCCTCCACCTACCTACAATTATTAACCCCTAATCTGCCGACCGGACCTCACCACTACTATAATAAATGTATTAACCCCTAAAGCTACGTCTAACCCTAACACTAACACCACCCCTAACTTAAATATAATTTAAATCTAACAAAATAAATTAACTCTTATTAAATAAATTATTCCTATTTAAAGCTAAATACTTACCTGTAAAATAAACCCTAATATAGCTACAATATAAATTATAATTATATTGTAGCTATTTTAGGATTAATATTTATTTTACAGGCAACTTTGTAATTATTTTAACCAGGTACAATAGTTTTTAAATAGTTAATAACTATTTAATAGTTACCTAGTTAAAATAATTACAAAATTACCTGTAAAATAAATCCTAACCTAAGTTACAATTAAACCTAACACTACACGATCAATAAATTAATTAAATAAAATACCTACAATTACCTAAAATTAAACCTAACACTACACTATCAATAAATTAATTAAATACAATACCTACAAATAAATACAATTAAATAAACTAACTAAAGTACAAAAAATAAAAAGAATTAAGTTACAAAAAATAAAAAAATATTTACAAACATTAGAAAAATATTACAACAATTTTAAAATAATTACACATACTCTAACCCCCCTAATAAAATAACAAAGACCCCCAAAATAAAAAAATGCCCTACCCTATTCTAAAATTAAAATAGAAAAGCTCTTTTACCTTACCAGCCCTGAAAAGGGCCCTTTGCGGGGCATGCCCCAAAGAATTCAGCTCTTTTGCCTGTAAAAAGAAAACATACAATACCCCCCCAACATTACAACCCACCACCCAGATACCCCTAATCTAACCCAAAACCCCCTTAAATAAACCTAACACTAAGCCCCTGAAGATCTCCCTACCTTGTCTTCACCACGCCGGGTTCACTGATTGATCCAGAAGAGCCTCCGATGTCTTGATCCAAGCCCAAGCGGGGGGCTGAAGATGTCCATGATCCGACTGACGTCTTCATCCAAGCGGGAGATGAAGAGGTCCATAATCGGGCTGAAGTCTTCATCCAAGTGGGAGCTGAAGAGGTCCATGATCGTGCTGAAGTCTTCTATCAAGCGGCATCTTCAATCTTCTTTCTTCCGGATCCATTGTCATCCCGCCGACGCGGAACATCCATCTTCACCGTCGACTTCCCGATGAATGATGGTTCCTTTAAGGATGGAATCAGCCAATCAGATTCAAGTTCAATCCGATTGGCTGTTCCGATCAGCCAATAGAATGCGAGCTCAATCTGATTGGCTGATCGGATCAGCCAATCGGATTGAACTTGAATCTGATTGGCTGATTCCATCAGCCAATCAGAATTTTCCTACCTTAATTCTGATTGGCTGATAGAATCCTATCAGCCAATCGGAATTCGAGGGACGCCATCTTGGATGACATCCCTTAAAGGAACCGTCATTCGTCGGGAAGTCGACAGTGAAGATGGATGTTCCGTGTTGGCGGGATGACCATGGATCCGGAAGAAAGAAGATTGAAGATGCCGCTTGATAGAAGACTTCAGCACGATCATGGACCTCTTCAGCTCCCGCTTGGATGAAGACTTCAGCCCGATCATGGACCTCTTCAGCTCCCGCTTGGATGAACACTTGAGTCGGATCATGGACATCTTCAGCCCCCCTCTTGGGCTTGGATCAAGACATCGGAGGTTCTTCTGGATCGATCGGTAAACCCGGCGTGGTGAAGACAAGGTAGGGAGATATTCAGGGGCTTAGTGTTAGGTTTATTTAAGGGGGGTTTGGGTTAGATTAGGGGTATGTGTGTGGTGGGTTGTAATGTTGGGGGGGGTATTGTATGGTTTTTTTTACAGGCAAAAGAGCTGAATTATTTGGGGCATGCCCCGCAAAGGGCCCTTTTCAGGGCTGGTAAGGTAAAAGAGCTTTTCTATTTTTATTTTAGAATAGGGTAGGGCATTTTTTTATTTTGGGGGTCTTTGTTATTTTATTAGGGGGCTTAGAGTAGGTGTAATTAGTTTAAAATTGTTGTAATATTTTTCTAATGTTTGTAAATATTTTTTTATTTTTTGTAACTTAGTTCTTTTTTATTTTTTGTACTTTAGTTAGTTTATTTCATTGTATTTATTTGTAGGTATTGTATTTAATTAATTTATTGATAGTGTAGTGTTAGGTTTAATTGTAGATAATTGTAGGTATTTTATTTAATTTATTTATTGATAGTGTAGTGTTAGGTTTAATTGTAACTTAGGTTAGGATTTATTTTACAGGTAATTTTGTAACTATTTTAACTAGGTAACTATTAAATAGTTATTAACTATTTTTTTTTTTTTTTTTTTTTTCAAATAATTTTTTATTGAGGTATTGAACTGTATCATCAAAACAAACAATGTGTTCAGGCACAAATTATAAGTAATAACAATAATTATACATGACTCTTATAAAAAGGAGATTTGAACTAGAACAATAAAGTCTCTGTGTAACAATGGTTATCCCCGTACTCAAGTGGTAGTATTACTGTACATTTATGGATGAGAACCGTAATCATATAGTAAAATACATTCAATAGAGATGGCATAACCACTGAGATGGGATGTAACACTACTTCTGAGACGATAAGCTTAAAGTATAGCTTAGATTATAGTAAACAAGGGTGACTGAGACACATAATAATGAAACCTCGTTTATATAATATAGCAAATGATCCCTACTCTGATATAGGTACTCTATAATCTTTAAACTGTATGATGTAGGGAGTTGGCTTTTGTCTGGCCTCTCTTGGGCCAAAGTGTATAGAGGGGAAATTCAGCGGGCAAGAGCCGCTCGATAAAAGGGGGAGGGAAGTGAAGGGGGGGGCGGAGCCTTTTAAGGTAACTGTATAGCATATCTGGGTTTCCAAAATGAATAAAATAAAAAAAGAAAATAAATTTAGATTGGATGAGGGTGGTATACATGACTTGGGGAGCCTTTTAATTAACCTCATGAGTATATATGTAAGCATGGGATGTCTGCTTAGGGAATGTATTTTTGAAAGTGAGATTAAGTATCAATTTCTTTGTGAGGTTCATGGGATCACGGCAAAGCAGGCCTAATAGATAAGTTAGTCTGAAGGTATTCAAGGATAGTTATTTAAACTGCAGGTGTATTGGGGGAAATGCCCCCTGTACAGCTAAGGGTCAAGGTAAATATTATGCTAGGAGCAAAATAATGGTGTTAGATGAGCTTATGGTAAGCCACAATGCTAGGCCCAGACATATAAACAAACAGGAAGCTAATCTGGGGAACCTTCTAATTAGTATAGTAGTTACAGGTATGTATAGATAATGTCTGTGTGGGGGAGATGCTTCTAAATTATGGGATGACTTAGTTAATTCTTTGTATTATTCATAACGTAGAGTTAGATAGAGGCTGGGGGAGACTAGGCGTATATCCTGCTAGTGTACGGTAGGAGAAGTAGTAAGATGACTGAGCATGCACCAATTAAGGGGTAGAATTAAAACAAGGCACCCACTTAGACAGATATCTCTATCACCATGTATGCTATTAGGTATTGTATACATATCTCAGACCAAGTTCACTAAATAAACTATTATGCTGAGCCGTGTCTTCCCAGTGAACACGGCCCAGCAACGTCTACAATAGCTAAAGGAGAGATTATATATTCTTAGATGAGATGTGGGATGGGGGAGTCATCTGCTAATGTAATAGAGTTTACCTGGGGTGGGAGAGGAAATCTTAATGAAGCTGGGTGGGGAAAAGACTGAAATAAGTAGGCAAGCTTAATTAGTTATTAACTATGTAATAGCTATTGTACCTGGTTAAAATAAATACAAAGTTGCCTGTAAAATAAATATTAATCCTAAAATAGCTACAATATAATTATAATTTATATTGTAGATATATTAGGGTTTATTTTACAAGTAAGTATTTAGCTTTAAATAGGAATAATTTATTTAATAAGAGTTAATTTATATTGTTAGATAAAAATTATATTTAACTTAGGGGGGTGTTAGGGTTAGGGTTAGAATTAGCTTTAGAGGTTAAAAAATTTATTAGAGTAGCGGTGAGGTCCGGTCGGCAGATTAGGGGTTAATAAGTGTAGGTAGCTGGAGGCGACGTTGGGGGCGGCAGATTAGGGGTTAATAAATATTATGTAGGTGTCGGCGGTATTAGGGGCAGCAGATTAGGGGAACATAGGGATAACGTAGGTGGCGGCGGTGTGCGGTCGGCAGATTAGGGGTTAAAAATTTATAATAGAGTGGCGGCGATGTGGGGGGGCCTCAGTTTAGGGGTACATAGGTAGTTTATGGGTGTTAGTGTACTTAAGAGCACAGTAGTTAAGAGCTTTATGAACCGGCATTAGCCCAGAAAGCTCTTAACTCCTGTTTTTTTTCTGCGGCTGCAGTTTTGTCATTAGATTTCTAACGCTCACTTCAGCCACGACTCTAAATACCAGCATTAGAAAGATCCCATTGAAAAGATAGGATACGCAAATGACGTAAGGTTATCTGCGGTATGGAAAAGTCGTGGCTGGAAAGTGAGAGTTAGTCCCTTTCCTGACTGACTCTAAATACCAGCAGGCGGTAAAAACCAGTGTTAGGAGCCTCTAACGCTGGTTTTGACGGCTAACGCCAAACTCTAAATCTAGGCCAATGTTTTTTTCTTTCATGATTCAGCTAGAGATTACATTTTTAAACAACAATCCAATTTAATTCTATTATCTAATTTGATTCATTCTTTAGATATCTTTTTTTGAAGAAATAGCAATGCACATGGGGGAGCCAATCATACAAGACATCTATGTGTAGCCACCAATCAGCAGCTACTGAGCCTGTGAAAATGCATTGCGCTTTAGGTCTAACACGGTATTGGGAATATGAATGTAAAGCAAACACAAAGGCCTAGATTTGGAGTTCGGCGGTAAAAGGGCTGTTAACGCTCCGCTGGCTTTTTTCTGGCCGCACCATAAATTTAACTCTGGTATCGAGAGTTCAAACAAATGCTGCGTTAGGCTCCAAAAAAGGAGCGTAGAGCATTTTTAACGCAAATGCAACTCTCGATACCAGAGTTGCTTACGGACGCGGCCGGCCTCAAAAACGTGCTCGTGCACGATTCTCCCATAGGAAACAATGGGGCTGTTTGAGCTGAAAAAAAACCTAACACCTGCAAAAAAGCAGCGTTCAGCTCCTAACGCAGCCCCATTGTTTCCTATGGGGAAACACTTCCTACGTCTGCACCTAACACCCTAACATGTACCCCGAGTCTAAACACCTCTAGCCTTACACTTATTAACCCCTAATCTGCCGCCCCCGCTATCGCTGACACCTGCATATTTTTTTTAACCCCTAATCTGCCGCTCCGTAAACCGCCGCAACCTACGTTATCCCTATGTACCCCTAATCTGCTGCCCTAACACCGCCGACCCCTATATTATATTTATTAACCCCTAATCTGCCCCCCTCAACGTCGCCGACACCTGCCTACACTTATTAACTCCTAATCTGCCGAGCGGACCTGAGCGCTACTATAATAAAGTTATTAACCCCTAATCCGCCTCACTAACCCTATCATAAATAGTATTAACCCCTAATCTGCCCTCCCTAACATCGCCGACACCTACCTTCAATTATTAACCCCTAATCTGCCGAGCGGACCTCACCGCTACTATAATAAATGTATTAACCCCTAAAGCTAAGTCTAACCCTAATACTAACACCCCCCTAAGTTAAATATAATTTACATCTAACGAAATTAATTAACTCTTATTAAATAAATTATTCCTATTTAAAGCTAAATACTTACCTGTAAAATAAATCCTAATATAGCTACAATATAAATTATAATTATATTATAGCTATTTTAGGATTAATATTTATTTTACAGGTAACTTTTTAATTATTTTAACCAGGTACAATAGCTATTAAATAGTTAAGAACTATTTAATAGTTACCTAGTTAAAATAATAACAAATTTACCTGTAAAATAAATCCTAACCTAAGATATAATTAAACCTAACACTACCCTATCAATAAATTAATTAAATAAACTACCCACAATTACCTACAATTAACCTAACACTACACTATCAATAAATTAATTAAACACAATTCCTACAAATAAATACAATTAAATAAACTAGCTAAAGTACAAAAAATAAAAAAGAACTAAGTTACAAAAAATAATAAAATATTTACAAACATAAGAAAAATATTACAACAATTTTAAACTAATTACACCTACTCTAAGCCCCCTAATAAAATAACAAAGCCCCCCAAAATAAAAAATTCCCTACCCTATTCTAAATTTAAAAAGTTACAAGCTCTTTTACCTTACCAGCCCTGAACAGGGCCCTTTGCGGGGCATGCCCCAAGGATTTCAGCTCTTTTGCCTGTAAAAAAAAACATACCATACCCCCCCCCCAACATTACAACCCACCACCCACATACCCCTAATCTAACCCAAACCCCCCTTAAATAAACCTAACACTAAGCCCCTGAAGATCTTCCTACCTTGTCTTCACCATACCAGGTTCACCGATCCGTCCTGGCTCCAACATCTTCATCCAACCCAAGCGGGGGTTGGCGATCCATCATCCGGTGCTGAAGAGGTCCAGAAGAGGCTCCAAAGTCTTCCTCCTATCCGGCAAGAAGAGGACATCCGGACCGGCAAACATCTTCTCCAAGTGGCATCTTCAATCTTCTTCCATCCGGTGCGGAGCGGGTCCATCTTGAAGCAGGCGACGCGGATCCATCCTCTTCTTCCGTTGTCTCCCGACGAATGACGGTTCCTTTAAGGGACGTCATCCAAGATGGCGTCCCTCGAATTCCGATTGGCTGATAGGATTCTATCAGCCAATCGGAATTAAGGTAGGAATTTTCTGATTGGCTGATGGAATCAGCCAATCAGAATCAAGTTCAATCCGATTGGCTGATCCAATCAGCCAATCAGATTGAGCTCGCATTCTATTGGCTGATCGGAACAGCCAATAGAATGCGAGCTCAATCTGACCGGCGTTAGAAAGATCCCATTGAAAAGATAGGATACGCAAATGGCGTAGGGGGATCTGCGGTATGGAAAAGTCGCGGCTGAAAAGTGAGCGTTAGACCCTTTAATCACTGACTCCAAATACCAGCGGGCGGCCAAAACCAGCGTTAGGAGCCTCTAACGCTGGTTTTGACGGCTACCGCCGAACTCCAAATCTAGGCCAAAGAAACCCCACATGTGAAGACCGTAGATGTATAAATGACGGGCCCCTGCGTATTGCACTCACTGGGATCAGCTGAGCTAATGCTGCAAATGATACTAAACTGGGTACTGGTCTTTTCATTAACCTCTTAAGGACATATGATGGAATTTTCCGTCATAAAACAATTGAGCAAACTGAAAGCGGTGTCCTTAAAGAGTTAAAATGAAATCAGGTACCCTGTTTAGTGTCATTTGTGGGCCATTATTCCGGGAACTGGTGTATGAATTACATATGTCCTGTTGCAAGAATACTTTGGAACCCAGTGAATGATGGTCCGGAGCGGACGGTGAAGGACGTTTATGGCATACAATGCATTGGCTAAGCCGATCCTAGTGAGTACAATACGCAGGGAGCCGGGCACATGGGGAGTTTCTTTGTGTTTACTTTACTTTCAGGTACCTTATCCTGAAGGGTCTTTACAACTCCTATAAGGAGAGCCTCTTGTGACAATATAGGAACTAATGTAGTTTGGACTTTCTGTATCTGAGACTTTACTCTTGTATTTATTTTTATATATTTTTATTGTATAAATGTATACTTTGACAAGCGTTTTTAGTGTTTATGCACATATTTTTATCTGAAAAATTAAATTATTAAAACAAAATTATTATATTTTTACATTTTTTAGCAGGTGGGGCATAGGGACTTACAAGGAACACAATTTAGAGGATAGTTATTTTCCTTTGATATGAGTTCTAATTGAATTTCTTGTAGTCCTTTTGTAATAAGTTGTTTTTTTTCGTGATACTCCAAGGTATTACAACAACTTTTACAAAAAAGTTCCAAAGATTTGTGCACTCACAGGTCTTGATAAAATTAATTTATTTTATTAAATACCATGCAAAAACGTTGACGTTTCACCTCCAACAAGACAACAAAGTCTTTGATTTTTACAATTGTACAGTGCTGTGTAGTCTGTTATCCTTCTCATTAACTATGTTAAGTTAAGTGGACATTACATTCACACGTTACTAGCTTTATTTTAGATTATATTGATTAGACTAGAAATAATATGACAAATATTTAATACAAAAGTATTAATGCTTTCATAAAAAAAAACAAAGATTTAAATGATGAACAACAATAGCTTATGGTAAACAATTAACATTGTTCTACAGTCAATATATATTCAAAATGCTTTAAATATGAACATAAGAGTGTTAAGAGTTACAAAATGTAAAAGTTAAAGTCTTGTGCTTAAGAGTAGTTCTTCAATATTTGTTGTTTTTAATAAAGGGACAGTGTATTAAAAAAATGTTTTCCCCATAATGTGTTTCCAATGAATCATTACACACATGGCCAAGTTTGAAATATATGTGAATCAAGTCATTTAGGTATATATTTGTATGTGAAATAGCTCTTACTACTAATTGAAACCACAACCCAATACAATGGGCTAAGCTGTCAGGAAGCGCAAAACTAATTAGCTTAATGTAAACACTTCCCTTATTTACATGTGCTCCTAAGTATACAATTTTGAAAGTTAGTATATCAATTATCTCTCTATAAACCTGGTTATTTAATATTTTTGGAGAATCCATTTATAAATTGAATTGATCTCTTTCTTTCAAAGATCTTATACAATTACAGAAACTTTCCTTTTAACTTCTACTATAAAATGTTTTTGCAGTAAAGACATTGGGACATATGTATCAAGCTCCTGCAGGCTCGCCAGAAACAGCAGTTATGAAGCAGCGGTCAAAAAGACCGCTGCTCCATAACCTGTATGCCTGCTCTGTGCAGGCGGACAGACATTGCCGGAAGAGTCTGCAGGGGGCAGTGTTGCACCAGCAGCTCTTGTGAGCTGCTGGTGCAATGCTGAAAACGGCGAACGTATTGCTCGCCGTATTCAGCGAGGTCTGGCGGACCTGATCCGCAGTGTCGGATCAGGTCCGCCAGACCTTGATAAATATGGGCCTTAGGGTCAGATTACGAGTGAAATGTTAACAGTTGTGCATGTTAAGGGGTTTATTGTGGCTGTTTGCGTGGTATTACAAGTTGAAAGTAAACACAATCGCTTGAGCACAATCGCAATGTATGCTATAATAATTACTGTGTCCTCAAAGCTCTGGTTAAATGTTTTGCAAAACAAAACAGTGTCACAAAACACATCAAAAATACATTACAAAGTATAGCTACACTCATAACATCATAAAATAAAAAATGCTGTGTGTTTCTATGCATGTACATATGTATTTATATGTGTATATATGTATTTACAGACATATATACACATATAAACACATAAATATATAGAAGTGCATAGGAGTCCTTTGCAGTTAAGTAGATGGAAAAATGTAAAAACATATTTATGCAATATTTGTATTTAATAAAGTGTTATACTGTGTATTTACTGTAAATATTTCACATTCCAATGTTCTTTACATAAGGGAAAATGTTCAATGTATATGTTAATAAATATTCCTACATATATATATACCTATAAATAATCTATCTATCTATCTATCTATCTATCTATCTATCTATCTATCTATCTATCTATCTATCTATATATATATATATATATATAACACATAAAGGAAACCCAGTTAGCTCACAGCTAAGATTTCAAATGGAAAGGTTAGTTACCGTATCTGGCCAAATGGGACATGCTCAGGCACCACCACGTCAAGGTCCTTTCCAACACCTGAGTCCCTAACACAGCCACACAATGCAGGCTCTCAAAGCCAGACAAACTGGGAACAAGGGAGGGGTGCACATTAATATGTAATCACCGAGCAACATACAAAACACGGAAAGGGGACTGCACTCCAAAACCGGACCAGGTACACATCCCATGACCCAGCAACATCAGTGTTTTATATATATATAATAGTACGTTGTCCAAACTTATTGTGAACTCCAAGACAGAGAGCATCTTAAGGATGTAGAAAACTTTAACAAAGACTCTGCAATAGCAAAACACTTCAATAGACTGCACTTCAACAGTGTTCCGGATCTTGGAGTGCAGACTATTGCGATTGTAAAAAGATACCCTAAGGGGGGAGATAGACATAAATTTCTAACAAAAATAGAGCTATTTTGGATACTAAAGTTGGATACAAGTCATCCCAAGGGTATCAACCTTGAATGAGATATCTCATATTTCACTGACTAACTTTTCATTACCATATAATTATATATTAACACACATTAATATTTACTTTATTGGTCAGCCCTTTTGCAGCTTTCCCTTATCCAGAAATTCCCAATATTAAATACAAAGGAATTACCTTACATGTTCCAGATTAATATATTTTTTTACAAAAATATAATAAAAAATATTTTTTACAATGAATAACCTTACTCCAAGTAGTCATTAATGATTACTGTTCAATAGAACATTATACAAATATTATGCTTTGTCACTATTTAGGACATATACTTGAGATAAATGGATAAGGTTTTACATTTGTTTATGAACCTGTTAGGAATCCATAAGGATATTGAATTGTTGTTTTTTTAAACCTGGCGTTAGCCACAAAAAGGTGAGCGTAGAATAAAATTTAGCTCCACATCTCACCTCAATACCAGTGTTGCTTAAGTAAGCGGTGAGCTGGCTAAACGTGCTCGTGCACGATTTCCCCATAGGAAACAATGGGGCTGAGCTGGCTGAAAAAAAAACTAACACCTGCAAAAAAGCAGCGTTCAGCTCCTAACGCAGCCCCATTGTTTCCAATGGGGAGATGAATTTTATGTCTGCACCTTAAACCCTAACATGAACCCCGAGTCTAAACACCCCTAATCTTACACTTATTAACCCCTAATCTGCCACCCCCGCTATCGCTGACACCTGCATTATATTATTAACCCCTAATTTTCCGCTCTGGACATCGCCGCCACCTACATTATCCCTATGAACCCCTAATCTGCTGCCCCCAACATCGCCGACACCTACATTATATTTATTAACTCCTAATCTGCCCCCCCAACATTGCCTCAACTATATTAAATTTATTAACCCCTAAACTGCCGCCAACGTCACCGCCACTATTATACATTTATTAACCCTTAAAACTAAGTCTAACCCTAACCCTACACCCCTCTAACTTAAATATAATTTAAATTAAACAAAATAGATTTACCATCATTAAATAAATTAATCCTATTTAAAACAAAATACTTACCGATAAAATAAACCCTAAGCTAGCTACAAAATAACTAATAGTTACATTGTAGCTAGCTTAGGATTTATATTTATTTTACAGGCAACTTTGTATTTATTTTAACTAGGTAGAATAGTTATTAAATAGTTATTAAATATTTAATAACTTTCTAGTTAAAATAAAGACAAATATACCTGTAAAATAAATCCTAACCTAAGTTACAATTACACCTAACACTACACTATCATTAAACTAATTACCTAAACTACCTACAATTAATTACAATTACATTAATTAAACTAAATTACGAAAAAAACACTGAATTACAGAAAAAAAAGAATTACAAGAATTTTAAAATAATTACACCTACTCTAATCCCCCTAATAAAATAAAAAAGCCCCCCAAAATAATAAAATTCTCTACTTTACACTAAATTAAAAATAGCACTTAAAAGGGCCTTTTGCGGGGCATTGCCCCAAAGTAATCAGCTTTTTCACCTGTAAAAAAAAATACAATACTCCCCCCAACATTAAAACCCACCACCCACACACCCAACCCTACTCTAAAACCCACCCAATCCCCCCTTAAAAAAACACTACCCCCCTGAAGATCTCCCTACCATGAGCCGTCTTCACCCAGCCGGACACAAGTGGACCTCCAGAGGGGCAGAAGTCTTCATCCGATCCGTGCAGAAGAGGTCCTCCAAGCAGAAGAAGTCTTCATCCAGGCGGCATCTTCTATCTTCATCTATCCGGAGCGGAGTGAATCCATCTTCAATCCAGCCAACGCGGAGCCATCCTCTTCCATCAACGTCCTAACGAAGAATGAAGGTTCCTTTAAATTATGTCATCCAAGATGGCGTCCCTTGAATTCCAATTGGCTGATAGGATTCTATCAGCCAATCGGAATTAAGGTAGGAAAAATCATATTGGCTGATTGGATCAGCCAATAGGATTGCATTCTATTGGCTGTTCCAATCAGCCAATAGAATGCAAGTTCAATCCTATTGGCTGATCCAATCAGCCAATAGGATTTTTCCTAC
Organism: Bombina bombina; assembly: GCF_027579735.1. NCBI lineage: Eukaryota > Metazoa > Chordata > Amphibia > Anura > Bombinatoridae > Bombina > Bombina bombina. Next base: position 350,198,453 of record NC_069502.1, read on the forward strand.
CTTAATTCCGATTGGCTGATAGAATCCTATCAGCCAATCGGAATTCAAGGGACACCATCTTGGATGATGTCATTTAAAGGAACCTTCATTCTTTGTTAGGACGTCAATGGAAGAGGATGGCTCAGCGTTGGCTGGATTGAAGATGGATCCGCTCCGGATGGATGAAGATAGAAGATGCCGCCTGGATGAAGACTTCTGCCTCATTGAGGCCTCTTGGTGCAGCGGATTGTAATTCATGAATCCATCTACATGCAGATGGACTTCTTATAAAATAGCAGGAACCTTGATGCACAGATAATGATACCAATATCAAATATAATTTTTGCCCTATGAGGAGTTTTGTTTTGTGGGAATCAGGGGAAGTATTCTGTTCTAAATTAAACAGAATCAATATATATATATATATATATATATATGTATATATATATATATATACATATACATATATATATATATATATATATATATATATATATATATATATATATATATACATATATATTGTAAATAATTGTTGTGCGGATAGACTACATGGATAATACGTAACTATCCTTAATGAAGGTGACCGGGTGATGTCTGAAATGGGAAAAGGGTGACAGGTGAGGTCAGCTATAGAACAGAGGTAGGAAAATACCAGGTCGATGGAGTGTCCATCACGGTGAGTAGGGAATAGGGTGGATTGTGAGAGACCGAAGGAGGATGTGAGTGAAAAGTTTAGAAGCAGCAGGGGCAGATAGGTTGTCAATGGGAATGTTGAAGTCCCCTAGAATTAGGGTTGGTATATTTGAAGAGAGAAAGTGAGGAAGCCAGGTGGCAAAGTTGTCAAGGAAATGGGAGGCATGTCCAGGAGGGCGATAGATGACTGCCAGTTTGAGGGAGAGGGGGGAGTACAGGCAAATACAGTGGACTTCAAAGAGGAGAAGGCGACAGATTGGATTGGTGGTAGGTACTGATAAGTACAGGAGGGGGAGAGCAGGATCCCAACACTGCCGCCACATTTCTCACCTGGCCTAGGGGTATGGCTAAAGTGAAGACCACCATGTGTGAGAGCAGGAATGGAAACTGTGTCAGAAGGAGATAGCCAGGTTTTGGTAATTGCTAAAAGAGTGAAAACATTTTATATAAACAGGTCATGAATGGTTGTAAATTTGTTGCAGACAGAGCAAGAGTTTCATAGTGCGCAGGTGAAAGGAGTGTGTGCGTATGGGATGCATTGGATGGAAATGAGTGTTGCTTTTATTAAAGTTGCTATAAGTAGTGCGTGATTAGGTAATGGTGGGAATGAGGGTGGGCCCAGGATTTGGAGAAATGTAGCCTGATGCTAATAGCAGCAAGATGGAAAGTAAGAGTAGGGGAGAATTAGATTTATAGCAGTGTGGATATTTCTGGGAGGTGGTGCAGTTTATTAATATAGATTTTAAAATAGAAGTAGTTCATGAGAGCTAAGCTATGGAGAAGAAAGGAGAGAGGGGCCTATATAAACTGCATGTGGAGAAGGTTAAGGTATGAGCATGTGAGCCTGCTTGTGAAATAGACATGAGACTGTTATAAGGAAAAGCAGTCCAGAAAACATAGCAGAATGTTAAGTGCAAAAGATTGTTTTTGAAATTAAAATATTTAGCTTGCCTCAAATCTTCTTCAAATCTTGTTCAATTCTTGTCTAATTCTCAGTGCTGCCACTTAAAGATGGTCACTTAGACAGATGGGAGCTTAGAGAGATGGAATACTCTGCAAACACTCAGGCCCCATCAAACGCTCTAACTTATAGCACTTGTGCATTCAAGTACACCTATTTCAACTTCTAAAATATTTTGAAAACTCCACTGCTTACATTTTTTTTGTGCTTTTAAGGGACCAAGCTATTTAAAAGAATTACTTGTGCCCATATCCCAACTTGTACTCTTTTCGATCTGCCCCATCTCTATGGAACACTCTGTCCAGTACAGTGAAAGAAGCAACTTCTCTGGACATGTTTAAACAAAGGTTCAAGAGCAAATTAAAACTGTAAGCTTTTAACCCTCTTATGTAAATGTACATTGTATAAAGTGATTTGAGCCCATCCAGGATAAAAGCACTATATACGCTGTTGTTATTATTGTTATTATTGTGCTCATAAGGTCTAAACCCCCTATTCCGTCCTCCGTACTGTAATACCTTATCCTATATAAATAAGACAACACACACAATTGTTGGGAGAAAGAACCGGTCAAGGTCCACGTTTATTAAATAAACGCTTTAACTAGTGCCTAAGCGTTACTCTAATTACCCTTAGGCACTTAATCAACCTAACATCAAAACTTGGCAACAAGTTCGTAGTAATCAAAATCATTGGCAGCATCTCTCTCTATCCTAGCCCCTACTAGCAGATGGTCAAGGCCCCTTCCGATATCTGAAGTGTGACACCCGGCTGTACACGCCCAATGGCACTCAGAGAGAGTTGTGATGTTGAGAGATCTTCTGCCCACATTCGCGATGGAGAGGACCCCCAGGCCGGCGCCTGGCGGGCATAACCCCTACCTTCTTTCTGGACCGTAACTCTTCTCTATTTGTGCCCGCTCCCCAGGGCATTGACCACCCGCCACAAGAGCCAATCGACCTCTTGCCGCCAAACAAAAATCAACAGGCACCTATTAACTAAATAACAACAATAACAGTAACAATAATAACAGATTGCAAAATATCAACATTTCTGAGCTCGATTAAATAACCCTCAATAAGGCTCCCCTGACGTCCTTTAGGAACATGTCCAGCCCAACGTCCGTCAGGTGGACTCCGTCAGGCCTAAATAGGTCCTTTTTGTCGGCCGTGATATTTTCGTGCCTGATCACGAAGCCCCCCAAGCCCGTGACCGTCCTTCCCATCTCCCTGTTGACCTTTTTGCGCACATTATAGGCAGCCTTCTGAGTAACAATGTGACGCCAATGCAGTCGAGCAACCACATTCGACCACCCCAAAGTCACCTCTTTCAACCAAGTGTGCACCCAATGCACATCTGCTGACATTCTTTTAATCAGGTCCAATGCAGGCAGTGCCCCCAAATCATTCCCCCCAAGGTGCAGCACTAAAATATTAGGCAGTCCCCCACCTTCTGTGCGCCTCCTGCAAGAGCGCCGGCAAATAAGCCCACAACAATCTCCTGCGTCCTAACCACCGGAAGCTTGCCTTGGACGTTGGGAATCCAAGCTGCTGTCCCTCCGGCGACCGCAGCGCCCTGATGTGAGCCCAGTGGATGTATGAATGCCCTACAATCCACACGCGAACTGGAGAGGATTTCTCATTTACTACACCTGGTAAAACAGAGTACACCATCATGAACTAACAACCCGCACAACTTGATCAACGTAACAATAAAGAACCCCAGCAACAAAAACTCCCAGCACCATAAGTGCTACTTAACTTTGCCCTTTCGTTGGTCTAATATATTTTTTATACTGTGTAGACTTCCATCTACCCAGGCGTTTTATCTCCGCTGCGGGGAGGCACTTCTGTGGCGCACTAGTCGCTGCGCCTATCCAAAAGGAATGCAGAGCAATCCTGCTGGGATCCAACCCTGTATTCTCAGCCGCCTTAGCGAGCACCCTACGGAATTGGAACGCAGACAAGGCTGACCCATCCTCGTGTATAAAGAACAGCTCGCCTCCTGCCGGTCATACCGTAAGGTATTGTTCCACACAACGGACCGGACAACAGTCCTCACAATCCTGCCTCGTAAGGGGCAACCAAGCCCCCGTGCCTTCTTGGTCAGTTTTTGACCTTGGCACAAACAATAGGAGACCCCCGTCCATCACCCGGACGTGCTCCATTCGCACTCCCCCTGAACCTTTCACCTTAGCAGAAGCCACCAGTTCACCCACACGGAGAGCTCCCGCAAATGCCATTGCGAAGGCTGCCCTAAATAGCAACCATTCATATTCTGACTTGCACACAGATGCAACGCTTAAGGCTAGCAGCCTCAGCCTGTCCTGTGTGATGGGCTCCCTCCGGTCCTTCACCCGGGGAGCCATCCTTCCCCACCCTTTCAACACCTTCCTAACCAGGAAGGCTCCTGAGTGGTCCGCGTGACCCGACGCTTTGTTAAAGAAGGCTACAGCCGATAGCCTCCCTGCTGCACCAGCCCTACTGACCCCTTCACGCCTCAGCTGCGCTAACCAGTCTAACACCTGCACCCTAGTGGCCCTTTGTACCTGCATGCCCCTTTGTAGACAGAAAGCTTCCCAGCTGTTCCAGTGGTTCCTGTACGCTGACCACGTCCTGGGCGCCAGAGATGCCTTAACTAACGGTAAGATGCTCACCCAATCTTCAACAACTGCCAAAGAGAAGACAGGCATGTTAGACCCTCATTCGCCGCCATGGGAGCTGCTTCCCTACACTGCCCCCACTTAAATCGAGAGAGTGCGTCAGCGATAACATTCTGCACTCCCGGGACGTGTTTGGCAGTGAAATGGATGTTGCACTGCAAACAGAGCAGCACCAAGTGCCTCAAGTAACACACAACAGCTGGTGATGACGCAGACAGCCTGTTAATGGCGTACACCACGCTCAGGTTGTCTGTCCAGAACACCACCGACCTGTTGGCCAACCTCTCTCCCCAAATTTCGACAGCCACGACGATGGGGAATAGCTCCAATAGTGTCAGGTTCTTTACATAAACCAAAGCCACCCACTCCCGTGGCCATGGAGCAGCGCTCCACTCCCCATCAAGGTACACCCCATAACCGAAACCGCCTGCTGCATCCATGAACAGGTTCAGCAATTGGTTCGATACCGACGGGTGTCTCCATAAGCACACCCCGTTAAAGTTCTGCAGGAAATTATCCCAGACCGCCAGATCCTCTCTCACTTCAGATGTGACGCGGGCCCATTTCACGTGACCAGTAGGGCCCTTCAAAAGGCCCTCCAATCGACAGTTAAAAACCCTTCCCATAGGGATAACTCGACCAGCGAAATTCAGCAAGCCCAGTAAGGACTGGACGTACCTGATGGGGACCAAGTGCCTCAAGAAACACACAACGGCTGGTGATGACGCAGACAGCCTGTTAATGGCGTACACCACACTCAGGTTGTCCGTCCAGAACACCACCGACCTGTTGGCCAACCTCTCTCCCCAAATTTCGACAGCCACGACGATGGGGAATAGCTCCAATAGTGTCAGGTTCTTTACATAAACCAAAGCCACCCACTCCCATGGCCATGGAGCAGCGCTCCACTCCCCATCAAGGTACGCCCCATAACCGAAACCGCCTGCTGCATCCATGAACAGGTTCAGCAATTGGTTCGATACCGACGGGCGTCTCCATAAGCACACCCCGTTAAAGTTCTGCAGGAAATTATCCCAGACCGCCAGATCCTCTCTCACTTCAGATGTGACGCGGGCCCATTTCACGTGACCAGTAGGGCCCTTCAAAAGGCCCTCCAATCGACAGTTAAAAACCCTTCCCATAGGGATAACTCGACCAGCGAAATTCAGCAAGCCCAGTAAGGACTGGACGTACCTGATGGGGACCTTGTCCATACTCCTGGCTGCATATACCGCAGCCAGCATACGTGTTACCTTCTCCAGCAGCAACCAGCATATCTCTGGCACCGTGTCTATTTCAATCCCCAGGAAAGTGAGACACGTGCAAGGCCCCTGTGTTTTATCGTCCGCAAGCGGGATGCCAAAATGCTTCATCATATCCTGCATAAAGCCCATGAGCTGTTCACAATCCGTGGAACCTGCTCTACCTAGCAATAAAAAATCATCTAGGTAGTGGGCCAATGTGCCCCCGCCTGAAGCCTTGTATACCACCCAAAGGAGGAACGAGCTGAAGCACTCAAACAGTGAGCATGACAGGGAGCACCACATCGGCAAGCACCGGTCAACATAATATGCCCCCTCAAACTTCATGCCCATCAGTCTGAATGCTGAGGGATGCAAGGGCAGCAGCCGAAAAGCTGACTTGATGTCCAGCTTTGCTAACAGCGCACCCGGCCCACATGCCCTGACAATGTCCAGTGCCTTATCAAAAGATTGATAATGGACAGAACTCAGCTCGGGGTCAATTGCGTCATTGACAGAGCTCCCTTTTGGAAAGGACAGGTGATGTATCAACCTGAACTTCCCCTTTTTGGGCACGACCCCCAATAGTGAGATCACCAGATCTCCTAATGGGCAAACCGCGAATGGGACAGATTCCCTGCCCAGTGCGACTTCCTTAGCCAACTTCTCCCTCACCACATGTGGGAATTCGTAGGCTGTTTTCAAATTTCTATGCACCGTAGAGCCCACAACCCTCCCAGTAACTCGGATATGAAAACCCCCTTCCAACCCTGACCTGAGCAGTTCGGCTGCCTCCCGGTCAGGGTAATTCGCCAGCCATATCAGCATGGCCGGCAACCTAAGTGGGGTTGGTGCCCTTGACCGTAACGCCAGACTTAGGAGCGGGTTTGGTCTGGCCCTGCTCTCTCCTTTTCCCGCACTCTGCTCCTGGGTGGGGCCCCGCACAGAATTTGCAGATGTGCCAAAAGGAGCAGCTGCTCCCCCTGTCAACTGCTTGTCTTGGAACTTCCAACAATCCCTACCTCGCCTGCCAAGCCATACCCCCTGACGCTGCTGGGTTTGGCACACCGCCACGGGGGAGGGCGAACCTCCCTCCAGACCCAGTTTGGACCACAAGTGCATGTCCTGTGTGCCAAAATGCAGTAAGGGGTTACCCACCATTTTCCTTCTAAAGGCCATGTCGTACTCCCGCCACGCGCCTTCCTTAAACCTCGTATGGATATCCTCAATGGTATCCTGGTACTTAAACTGGTTGTGCCCCTGCAAGGGCCACCTGTCCACATAGCACGCGGCCAAGACCCGAAAGCATTTCAGCCATTCCTCGTATGTCTCCGACCTGCGCACCCTCTTTGGGCCTGAACCATCAGATGCCCTTTCTTTTGCCCTATATGCATCCAGGGAGAGGTAAAAACACGTTGACGTATTTACCTTCCTGAATCTTCTTTACAACCTTCTGCTTAAGATGGCCATAAAGCGAGTGTACTAAACAGGGGTAAGTGTCCCCTTGCGCCGCCACTTTACGTGGCACTGGGCCCGACGGGGCCATAGCACCCCCTAGCCCCTGTGCCCCTTGAACCTCCATCGCCTGGCCTTTGACGCCTGCCCTGTCCTTAGCCTGAGCCGCCGCCATCTTCTTTATCCACCTGAACATTCTGCGCTGCCCTTTACCCACTAAACCTAGATCCTCCCCACTGTCAGAACCTGACCCACTCATGGAAGACCACGTGTCAGTGTGCATAGTGTCAGGTGCATGGCACTCACCATCTCCTGGCATCTCTGCTCCCGCTGGCACTTGCGGATTTGCACCCATCTGACTGCTGCTGGGCCCCACCACCACCAGGGCGCTCATAGATACCGATTCCATTGGTGCTGCCATCCTTTCAGGAACCTGCTGGGACAAAACAACTTGGGGAGTACTCCGGTCTACAGGAGGTGCATCAACAGAAGCACCCGCCCTCTCACCCCCTTGTCTCACTCCAACAGTCATGCCCAAAGCTCTAGCCACAGCACTTAACCTGCTCCTGTATTACCCCCTCCTGGGCGTGATCACTAAACCCAGACAGGGGCCTAACGCTATTAACTTCACGCAGCGCTGCTTCTACTACCCTCTTAATTGTGTCCTCATTCACACCTCTCTGGATCTGCATCCTATCATACTGCCTGTCACACTCCATATAACCCTGTCTCAAACGGTCCCCAGTCACAACCTGATTTGACTGCAGATAACCATGCATTATCCCTAACCATGCATTATCCCACCCCCCATGCTGGCTATACCTGGCTTGGGAACCATACTGGTGTCCTGGCCTATTCAGTGGCCTATCATACCCCTCAACTGAGCCTGTGTGCCCTCACATCAATCCCTCCTCATCTCTTGCAAGCGATTGAGCACTTAGGCCTGACCTACCTATAGTCCCTCCAGGTGTGCCACTAACTCTCGCCACAACCTCCAGGGGCCTCCGCCCATCACACACATCCTCCTGTGCGCACGCCTGTGCGCTAGTGCAAGGCCTCTCATCCGCTCTCACCACCACATCAGAGCACCTCTGCACCCGACCGGGGTTCATCCCTGCTTGCGCATGCGCACCAGCCCTGGGCTCATCAGCCAGCCTCCCATCTGCGCCACACACGTTCCATGCAATGTTCGGACCCGCCACCTCAGTTGTGTGAGTTAAGTGCCTCCTCTCAAGCACCGCTGGCCCCATTGATGACCCTCCCGCGACCGGTAGCCTCCCCAAGTTACCTGTGGAGCTCCGGTCACGTTAGGGTGTCCTCTTCCGTGTCTCCTGACTCCCAAGATGGCGGCCGCTACTCTCCTCCCCCTCAGACGAACTCTCGGAGGAGGAGTTCTCGCATGAGCCGCCATCAGAGGGAGCTGATACCGCTGTGCACTCTGCAAGCATGAGAGTAAGCCTTACACTCCCTGCCTCACCACCGGCTGCCCCGGTGGCAACCGAGCCCTGCATCTGGCCTACAGTGGCCCTACCTGAAAGTGTTTGCGCCATGGCCGCCGGCGGAAAGGCCGCAAACTGGCCTAAGATGCCTGAACTCAATGGGCCCTGAACTCCCTGCAAGGCCTCATGGCCAACCACGGGCCCTCCCCGCACATCACTAGCCTGCAACTCCAAATTGGGGCATACCTCCAGGCCCCCCTCACCCTGGGTCTGTAAACTAGGGCCTGGCTCACCCAACCCACCCCCTTTCCTTCCCTTTCCCTTATTAAATTGCCTAGCTGGCGGTGACTTTTGGGGTTTGGGGGGTACCAGATCCTCAGACTCAGGTTCTTGTCTCTGATTTGCAGGTCCCTTCCTCCTGGCAGACAGCTCCACCACCTCCCTGTATCACTTGGGAGGCACAGATTTCCTCTTGGATCTCTCCATGCTCCACTCTTCGCAGCAAAACTTCAAAAACCTTCTCCTTGAAGTCTGGAAACTGAAAGAGGCTGAAATCACTGCTGCAGGACCCTATAAAGGTAAGAACAGACACCGCCTCCCCACCTGCAACATTGTAGCAAACATAGCTTAGCATTTCTGAAATGTATTTCCAGGCAGCCAAAATCAAAAACACTTAGTCTCAGCAAGTCCCCAAAAAAACCCATCCCATTTGCATTGACTAATCCTGTTTTATAATCATTGATGACCTAGTTCATTCACGCCCTTTGCTTGTCCCTTCTGATTGGTTCACCCTGTGAATGCAGGTTGCCAAGGAGATGCATTCTTTAACAGCCAATCATCTCCTGGCTGTAATACCTGTGTCGCAACACCGTACCTTGTCCATCGGGTGGCAGTATTACAGACACAGCAATACATGCAGCATGACAAACAAACATAGCCATACATTTACAACCCACCATTGAAAGAAAATATTTCTTTAAAATGTGTAATAAATGCCATAATTTCCTTACATTAATAAGTTATATGTTTGTATGTATTGGGCTAGGTCCCAATATTTATTCTGATTATTCTGATTCCAAATATGTTATACTTTTAACATTGTATTATATTAAAGTAACTTATATGGCTAATTATTAGCTTAAAATCCATTACAATTTCATCAGTATCCTGGCATTTATATACAAATAACAGCCTATTCTGAATTCAGCACTGCATTTTATTCCAACATGAATATATCATATTTCATGTTTCTAATGGATCTTGGAAGTATGTATCCTTACTATGCAGATCTGAAATAAAAATAAGTGTTATTACTTATTTCTTTTTAGGTCCACAAATACTCTTAAATAATACAGATGCTAAGATATTTTATGCTTTCAAAAATAATATATAAATATATAAATATATATATATATATATATATATGTTAGTTAAAAGAGAACAGGTGGTAATCAGCGCTAAGTGTGCCCTTCCAACACCATTCGTCTGTTGGTTCTATGAATGAAACGGCAGCCTAATACCTGAAATAGGATTACCGATAGGTCCCCACCTATCAATGTCCTATTTATGAAGCAAATGTGTGAGTGATAAGATTAGTATTAAGGCGCACAGCTCAAAAAAAATTGACCAATGTTATGTCAGTTTTAATGTCAGAGGAAGATATTGTATAAATCAAGGTCCAGTGTATGTTATTTGAATCACCACTATATTTAACATATAGTTCCTGGTTTTATACTGTCAGTGTAGATGTATTACAATATCTTATAGCCTTACTACAGAGTTAGGTGAGTAGGGGTATAGGTATGAGTGTTAGTTTTTTGTTTCCTCTGTAGTGTACAAAGGTAAATATTTATATAATTTGTTCACATATAGTAGATGCAATAAAAACCCACACAGAGTGAATTTAAACACAGTACATCATTATATCAGTCCCAGATGTATCATAAACTTGTGACATCCAATTATTAGAAGTAAGTGCCCACTTACTAGATTCAACCTCAATCCTATGAGGTAAGTAAATGCGTCCCTTTAAGATAAAGTTGTCTCTCAGCAATCCTATACAACCGCTTCATTTGCCTCCTTAGTGTGGTAGAAAGTTTTTATTTCCCTTTCCTCCTTGTTTAGCTGAATCTCTTCTTCGGTCAGATGGGAGGTCAGATGACTGGGGGGGTCCGTGGCGTCCTCTCTTCCTCACAGATGGAGAGACTCTATGGACATAATGATGCTTTTACCGCCGGTAGTCCTAATTCCACCCTCCGTTCCGGGTAAGCAACATTTACGGGGACATCACTCGTCACGTGACAGTATGGGCCAATCGCTACCAGTTTAGATGATATCATCCAACGGGGCTCCTTAGGGCTTGCTCCAATGAGGAATCTGCCAATGTCAGAGACAGCCAGGTGCAATTTATTACTGATTTTAAAGGCATCACATTTTGAAACATATTAGAGCATAGTTTGCCTTGACATTGGCAGATTCCTCATTGGAGCAAGCCCTAAGGAGCCCCGTTGGATGATATCATCTAAACTGGTAGCGATTGGCCCATACTGTCACGTGACGAGTGATGTCTCCGTAAATGTTGCTTACCCGGAACGGAGGGAGGAATTAGGACTACCGGCGGTAAAGGCATCATTATGTCCATAGAGTCTCTCCATCTGTGAGGAAGAGAGGACGCCACGGACCCCCCCAGTCATCTGACCTCCCATCTGACCGAAGAAGAGATTCAGCTAAACAAGGAGGAAAGGGAAATAAAAACTTTCTACCACACTAAGGAGGCAAAAGAAGCGGTTGTATAGGATTGCTGAGAGACAACTTTATCTTAAAGGGATGCATTTACTTACCTCATAGGATTGAGGTTGAATCTAGTAAGTGGGCACTTCTAATAATTGGATGTCACAAGTTTATGATACATCTGGGACTGATATAATGATGTACTGTGTTTAACCCTTTAAGGACACAGCTTTCAGTTTCCTCAATTGTTTTATGACGGAAAAATTCTGTCATATGTCCTTAAGAGGTTAAATTCACTCTGTGTGGGTTTTTATTGCATCTACTATATGTGAACAAATTATATAAATATTTACCTTTGTACACTACAGAGGAAACAAAAAACTAGCACTCATACCTATACCCCTACTCACCTAACTCTGTAGTAAGGCTATAAGATATTGTAATACATCTACACTGACAGTATAAAACCAGGAACTATATGTTAAATATAGTGGTGATTCAAATAACATACACTGGACCTTGATTTATACAATATCTTCCTCTGACATTAAAACTGACATAACATTGGTCAATCTTTTTTGAGCTGTGCGCCTTAATACTAATCTTATCACTCATATATATGTATGTATATACATTTCCATTTCTAAAAGGTATTTATTTTCATTATTTTTTTTTACACAGGGAATTGCACATGCTAATTTGTCTGCTCTCAGTAATTTTAAGTTTACACCATAGCATTTGTCTTTGTTGGCTAAGGTCTTCACTGCCCCACCCACATAGCATGGATTCAATCCATGAGCTTGTGCTAATTATCAGTCCCTTTTGGAAAATTCTTGCATTTTCAACATCTCTCCAGATGGGCCCGCATCTCCATTGGAGGAAACCCATATATGGGCATGTATCCTGATTCCAGTTTGCTAATTTCCATCTCACTAGGTCTTTAATCAACAGTCTTAGACATTTATGTCTTTATTAACTGTATGGGGGCAAGGGATGTTCTGAAGCTTGCATTTTCAATTAAGGAGCAAATGGTTTTGTCATGTCTCAAGCCACAAACTCTGTTATCTCCCAAAATCACTTCCACAACATTCTTCTAAGTGACTGTTCTAAATTGAGCAGGCCAGATGTTTCATTGTCCCCACCTGTGTGTTCAGCATAACTTTACATACTGAGTGGGGGATAACTGAACACGATTGAAGCTAGTTTGTCTGAAAGAAATTAATCATTTTCTACTGACCAGCCAGATCTGAATAAATATATATATTTATTATCCTTAAAATATATGATTAAAATATATATTTTTTAACCTTACATATACCTTGACAGCTACAAGGTGGAAAGCTGGAGCACTAAATGCTACACCTATAATACTGAGAAGGCAAAGAAACTCATATCAAGGCAGACACTGAATCTCATACCGGGAAGTTATCTGCTGAATAAAGATAAGTGACAGTTTATTTTATTGCATTTCTTAAAGAAGGAGGACAAGGAAGAAAGAAAAGGGGGAAATAACATTAAATATGCTGTGTCTAATCTTTTTGAAAAGAATAAATCTGTTGGGATAAACTCATCTGAAAGAAAAGAAAAAGGGGGTGGCACATTAGGAATACGCAAAAGAGATCATAAGACATATGTGTTCCCTCATAGCAATATATAAACGTGAAGACTGTTATAAGGTCCACAATTGTAAAGGGGTAAATAAAGAAAATCTGCTATAGTTGGTCAAAACATATAAGTTAATATTGTTCTAGACTGTTATTGCTGACCTGCTATAAAGTACCAAAGCAAAGTCTTCCTCTTTGCCATTTTTTGTATAAGGACATAGGCCTCTATTTATCAAGCCGTCAACTTACCTGCATTCGATGGCACCAATACGCTCGCCTAACATCGCGGCCACTGACCTGAATATGTTCTCCAAAATTATCAGAAAAGCTGTCAAAAAGCCGCGCACCAAGTACGGTGCGATGAGCAGCGAACTGTTGTTAACTAACAGTCATCGATCTCACTGCTCTTCGGCTTTTTTACATCTTTCTTGGTACCCTGTCACTAAACACCCACACTATACTATACTGTTTACCCCTATACCGCCGCTCCCGGACCCACAACTCATAAATGTATTAACCCCTAAACCGTGGCTCCCGGACCCCGCCGCACCTAAATAAAGTTATTAACCCCTAAACTGCCACCCCCGGAGCCAACCGCAACTCTAATAAATGTATTAACCCCTAAACCGCCGCTCCCAGAGTCCACTGCAACTCTAATAAATGTATTAACCCCTAAACCGCTGCTCCCGGAGCCCACCACCACCTACATTATACATATCAACCCCTAATCTTCCGCCCCCTATGCCTCCACCTACATAAAGTTAATAACCTGCAGTTCCCGGACCCCACCGCAACTAAATAAAGAGTTTAACCACTAAACCACCGCTCCCCGAGCCCACCGACATTATACATATTATCCCCTAATCTCCCGCCCCCTATACCGCCTCCACCTACATAAAGTTAATAACCCCTATCCTGCCGCTCCCGGACCCCGCCACAACTAAAAGTGTTTAACCCCTAAACCACCACTCCCGGAGCCCACCGCCACCTACATTACATTTATTAACCCCTAATCTGCCCCCCACACACTGCCGCCACATACATTATATTTATTAACCCCTAATCTGCCCCCCTACACCGCTGCCACTATAGTAAATGTATTAACCCCTTAACCTAACCTTAAGTCTAACACTAACCCCCTAATTTAAATATAATTTAACTAAATCGAAATAAATTATTCCTATTCAAACAAAATACGTACCTATAAAATAAACACTAAGATAGCTACAATATAACTAATAGTTACATTGTAGCTATTTTAGGATTTATTTTTATTTTACAGGCAACTTTGTATTTAATTTATCTAGCTACAATAGTTATTAAATAGTTATTAACTATTTAATAACTACCTAGTTAAAATAAATACAAAAGTACCTGTAAAATAAAACCTAAACTAAGTTGCAATTACACCTAACACTACACTATCAGTACATTAATTACCTTCATTAACTACAATTAACTACAATTAAATAAAATTAAATAACATTAAAGTACAAAAAAACCAAACACTAAATTACAGAAAATAATAAAATAATTACACCTAATCTAATCAACCTAATAAAATAAAAAAGCCTCCCAAAATAATACAAAGCCCTACCCTACATTACACATAGCCCTTAAAAGGGCCTTTTGTGGGGCATTGCCCCAAAGTAATCAGCTATTTTACCTGTAAAAAAAGTACAATATCCCCCAACATTAAAACCCACCACCCACACAACCAACCCTACTCTAAAACCCACCCAATCCCCCCCTTAAAAAACCTAACACTAACCCGTTGAAGATCACCCTACCTTGAGACGTCTTCACCCAACCGGGCCAAAGTACTCCACGATGCTGGGCAAAGTGGTCCTCCAGACGGGCAGAAGTCTTCATCCAAGCTGGCCAGAAGAGGTCCTCCAGATGGGCAGAAGTCTTCATCCAGGCGGCATCGTCTATCTTCATCCATCTGGCGTGGAGCGGGTCCATCTTCAAGACATCCGACGAGGATCATCCTCTTCCAACGACATCCGACGACTGAATGAAGGTACCTTTAAGTGACGTCATCCAAGATTGGGTCCCTTGAATTCCGATTGGCTGATAGAATTCTATCAGCCAATCGGAATTAAGGTAGGAAAAATCCTATCAGCCAATAGAATTGAGCTTGCATTCCATTGGCTGTTCCAATCAGTGGCTACATTAAGCCACCAACCAACAAGCGCTACCCAGGTTCTGAACCAAAAATAGGCCGGCTCCTAAGCTTACATTCTTACATTTGTCAAATAGATACCAAGAGAATGAAGAGAAATTGATAATAGGAGTAAATTAGAAAGTTGCTTAAAATTGCATGCTCTATTATTATTATTATTATACTTTATTTATGAAGCGCCAACATATTCCGCAGTGCTGTCCATGGATACAATTCATTTAAATAAAACACTTCAAGACTTGTAAAAGACAGGACAAAATTTACAAACACATACAGGAGGGATTGAGGGCCCTATTCCCGTGGGAACTTACAATCTAGAAGGGTAGGAGGTTGACAAACAGGAGGTGAGGACTGCAAGATTTGGAAAGATGTTAATACAGAGTTAGATGAGGTAAATGTTAGATAAGTGAAGTTAATTTATTATTGAGTTGGGTGGTAGGCTTCCCTGGACAGAAAAGTCTTCAGGGAACATTTAAAGGAAGACAGATTAGGGCAAAGCCTGACAGCACGAGGGAGAGTGTTCCAGAGGATAGGTGCTGCACGACAGAAGTCCTGCAGTCGAGCATGAGAAGAGGTGATAGTTGCGGATGCAAGGAGCAGGTCATTGTTGGATCTTAGTGGACAGGCTGGAGTATACTTGTGTATTAGAGAGGATAGGTAGAGGGGAGCGGCGTTGGTGAGAGCTTTGTATGTAAGGGTGAGAATTTTTAATTTAATACTGCTGTGAATGGGGAGCCAATGAAGGGACTCGCAGAGAGGTGCAGCAGATGCAGATCGACGGGAAAGGTGGATCAGCCTGGCAGAGGCATTTAGGATGGATTGAAGGGGGGAGAGGCGGAAAAGAGAGGCGGGAATCATGACACTTTAATTTTGTCTAGACTATTCATTTAAATTTGAAAGATGTATGAAGGATCAGAAATTCCGATTTAGGAATTATACATGTATAACTTAGGCACACAAATCTCAATCAAAGTATTTTATTTTTACTTTTTTAGTATTTCCATCTTTAGTTAATTTTGTTTTGCAGAATATTATATATATATATATATATATATATATATATATATATATATATTACATATCCTATATCATATTATGCCCCAGTTAACTTAAAAATATCTTTAACACGGCAAGGAAAAAGAGAATGTTCTATGGTCTTCCCTTAATATCTGCTTAATAGTGTCAAATTAAGGAGTCTAGGGTGAACTTCTGGGCAGCAGCCATGATTGGTCGCAAGATTGAGTGCTGCTATTCGTTTCTTTTGGATGCCATCTGAACTTGAAAGTTGAAACTAGCAGATCCCAAGATTAGTAAGAATTCTTTGCTTAATTATACCAAATGTATTCAGATCACTGTCAGCAACAATGCCCCCGGGCTTTATCTAAAGCTGATGCCTCTCCCCAACCCCCGGCAAAGTATTTCCAGGACTCTGCCGTATCGCAACGCACAGTGTGCACTGCTTCATTTGAGATATCATCATACAGGAAACGCATATAACTATATTAGCCCTCAGAGGACTTTGGGCAGAAGCTGGCTAATAGAATCGATTGGTTATTGTTACCGATTGGACCATAGACCACAGAGAGTGGTGATTCTGAGGTACTTTTGTGGAGGATATGGGGCCCTGCTTTCACTGGAGCACTAAGCAGTTGAACTTGGATTTCTCCCACACCGTTCAAAGTTGCTCTGCAGAATGAACTGCAGGTAGAAGCAGAACAGAACAATTAACTCCTTTTAGATCAAGTCCCTGCAGATGGCTTGCAGAAAAGTGTTGCAAATAATGGATGCTGCGGTTTTTGCCGATTTCATACCTACCACTTTTGACCTCTCTAGAGCTGCTGGTTTGCTGCTGACTCCCTCCTGCGGTGGAGCGGCCGGCTGCCAGGGAGGAGGTCTGGGCTCTGTGCTCAGCATTGTGTCTTACAGCTTGGGGAATGCAAATGGCTGGCAGAGAATTAAGAGGCTATGGAGTGTCTCTGAGGAGCCAGGCCCTTACATCTTGGTTGAGAAATACTGTCTGCAGATCATTGTCAGAGAAGGATTGGGGTAGATAATTTTATCCATTAAGACAAACCACTGGTTATTACAAATGTTATTTTTGGTAAACAATTTCAAGATAGACCACTTCCCATCAATGGGACGAGGAGAAGTTATATATTCCTAAGCTTATTAAATGTATTATAAAATGAAAATGATGTAAATATTTTCTGTCAAACTGCTTCAAACTTTTGAGGCCTACTTATCAAGCCGTCAACTGTGCTGCATTCGACGGCACCAATAAGCTCGCCTGACATCGTCTAACATTGCGGCCGCGGACCTGAATACGCTCTACATATTTAACAAAAAAGCTGTAAAAAAGCTGCGCACGAAGTACGGGCGATGAGCAGCGGACTGTTGTAAACTAACAGTCATCAATCTCGCTGCTCATCGGCTTTTTCACAGCTTTATTTGTATACTGTCACTAAACACTGCCACTATACTAAACTGTTTAACCCCTATTCCGCCGCTCCCAGACCCCCGCTATAATTCTATTAAACTTATTAACCCCTATCCCGCCACTCCCGGACCACCTACATTATGTTCTTAACCCCTAATCTGCCGCCCCCTACACCACTGCCACCTACATTATGTTATTAACCCCTAATCTGCCACGCCTACACCGCCGCCACCTACATTATGTTATTAACCCCTATCCCGCCGCTCCTGGAGCCCATCGCAACTAAATAAAGTTATTAACCCCTAAACCACCAGCCCCCCACATCGCCATAAACTAAACTATTAACCCCTAAACCTAACAACCCGCTAACTTTATATTAAATATTAGCTCATCCCTATCTTATAATAAATTGAAACTTACCTTTAAAATTAAATTAAACTATATTAAGCTATTAATTAATCTACCCTAACTATTTTACTAAAATTACAATAAACAATATTAAACTACTAATTAATCTACCCTGTTATACTAAAATTACATTAAACTACCAATTAAATTAACTATATTATATATTTAAACACCTAACCCTACTCCAATAATTTAAGTCTACACTAAAAAATGACTAAGTTACAAAAAAAATAAACACTAAGTTACACAAAATAAAAAATAAATTATCAAAGATTTAAACTAATTACACCTAATCTAAGAGCCCTATGAAAATACCCCCCCCCCCCAAAAAAAAACAAAAAAAACCTAGCCTACAATAAACTACAAATAGCCCTTTAAAAGGGCCTTTTGCAGGGCATTGCCCCAAAGAAATCAGCTCTTTTACCTGTAAATAAAAAATACACACACCCCCCAACAGTAAAACCCACCACCCACACAACCAACCACCCAAACAAAAACCTAACTAAAAAAACCTAAGCTCCCCATTGCCCTGAAAAGGGCATTTGGATGGACATTGCCCTTAAAAGGGCATTTAGCTCTATTGCAGCCCAAACCCCTAATCTAAAAATAAAACCCATCCAATAAACAATTAAAAAATCCTAACACTAACCCCTGAAGATCCACTTACAGTTTTGAAGATCTGACATCCATCCTCCAAGAAGCCGGTAGAAGTCTTCATCCAAGCAGCCAAAATATTAATCCAAGCCAGCAGAAGTCTTCACCCAGATGACATCTTCTATCTTCATCCATCTTTCGCAGAGCGGCTCCATCTTCAAGACATCCGACGCGAAGCATCCTCTTCGTTCGATGTCTTCTTCCCGAATGAATGTTCCTTTAAATGACGTCATCCAAGATGATGTCCCTTAGATTCTAATTGGCTAATAGAATTCTATCAGCCAATCGGAATTAAGGTGGAAAAAATCCTATTGGCTGTTGCGTCATTTAAAGGACCATTCATTTGGGAAGAAAACGTTGAACAAAGAGGATGTTCCGCATCTTGAAGATGGAACAGCCAATAGAATGTGAGCTCAATCCTATTGGCTGATTGAATCAGCCAATAGGATTGAACTTCAATCCTATTGGCTGATTGCATCTGCCAATAGGATTTTTTCTATCTTAAGTCCGATTGGCTGATAGAATTCTATCAGCCAATCGGAATCTAAGGGACGACATCTTGAATGACGTCACTTAAAGGAACAGTCATCCAGTAAGAAACAGTCGGATGAAGAGGATGCTCCGCGTCGGATGTCTTGAAGATGGACCCGCTCCGCGTCGGATGGATGAAGACTTCTGCCCGTCTGGAGGACCTTTTCCCCCGGCTTGCATGAAGACTTCTCCCATCTCCGTTGAGGACTTTGGTCCGGTTGGATGAAGACTTCTGCAGCTTCCTTGAGGATGGATGTCCGGTCTTCAGAACTGTAAGTCGATCTTCAGAGGGTAAGTGTTAGGTTTATTTAAGGGTGTATTTTTTGGTGGATTTTATTTTTAGGTTAGGGTTTGGGCCTGCGAAAGAGCTAACTGCACTTTTAAGGGCAATGCCCATCCAAATGCCCTTTTCAGGGCAATGGGGAGCTTAGGTTTTTTTAGATAGTATTTTATTTGGGGGGTTGTTTGTGTGGCTAGTGGGTTTTACTGTTTGGGGGGTTGTTTGTATTTTTTTTAAAGGTAAAAGAGCTGATTACTTTGGGGCAATGCCCCGCAAAATGCCCTTTTAAGGGCTATTGGTAGTTTAGTTTAGGCTAGGTTTTTTTTTTTTTGGGGGGGGGGGCTTTTTTATTTTGATAGGGCTATTAGATTAGGTGTAATTAGTTTAAATATCTGTAATTTGTTTATTATTTTCTGTAATTTAGTGTTGTTTTTTTGTTGTACTTTAGGTAATTTAATTTAATTTAGGTAATTGTATTTAATTTAGTTAATTTATTTAATGATAGTGTAGTGTTTTGGTGTTATTGTAACTTAGGTTAGGTTTTATTTTACAGGTACTTTTGTATTTATTTTAGCTTGGTAGTTATTAAATAGTTAATAACTATTTAGTAACTATTCTACCTAGTTAAAATAAATACAAACTTGCCTGTAAAATAAAAATAAACCCTAAGCTAGCTACAATGTAACTATTAGTTATATTGTAGCTAGCTTAGCGTTTATTTTATAGGTAAGTATTTAGTTTTAAATAGGAATAATGTAGTTAATTATAGTAATTTTATTTAGATTTATTTTTATTTTTTTTCAATTAGGGGTCGTTAGGGTTAGACTTATGTTTAGGGGTTAATACATTTAGTATAGTGGCGGAGATGTTGGGGGCGGCAGATTAGGGGTTAAAAAAATGTAGATAGGTGCATCAATGTTAGGGACGGCAGATTAGGGGTTAATAATATTTAACTAATGTTTGCGAGGCGGGAGTGCGGCGGTTTAGGGGTTAATATGTTTGTTATAGTGGCGGCGATGTTAGGGGTGACAGATTAGGGGTTAATAAGTGTAGGTAGGTGGCGGTGACATTGGGGATGGCAGATTAGGGGTTAATAAATATAATGTAGGTGTCGGCGATGTTGGGGGCAGCAAATTAGGGGTTAAAAATGTTATTATAGTGTTTGCGATGCGGGAGGGCCTCGGTTTAGGGGTTAATAGGTAGTTTATCGGTGTTAGTGTACTTTTTAGCACTTTAGTTATGAGTTTTATGTTACGGCGTTGTACCATAATACTCTTAACTACTGACTTTTAAACGCGTTAGGGATCTTGGAGGTAGAGGGTGTACCGCTCACTTTTTGGCCTCCCAGGACAGACTCGTAATACCGGCGCTATGGAAGTCCCATAGAAAAAAACTTTACGAAGTTTACATAAGTCGTTTTGCGGTAAAGCCAAAGAAGTGTGTCTCTAAACCTTCAAGACTCGTAATACCAGCGGGCATAAAAAAGCAGCGCAAGGACCTCTTAACGCTGCTTTTTTACCCTAAAGCACAACTCGTAATCTAGCGGTCAGTTTTTAAAAAGTTTCAAATTTACTTCTATTATCAAATTTGTTTTGTTCTCATGTTATTCTTTCTTGAAGGGATACCTAGGTAGGTAGCGTGCACATGTCTGAAGCACTATATGACAGGAAATAGTTCTGCCATCTAGTGCTCCTGTTAATGTATAACATTGTTGAAAAACTGCTGCCATATAGTCTTGTGGACACGTGCACACTCATGAGCTTACATCCCAGCTTTTCAAAAAAGGATAACAAGAAAACAAAGAAAATTTTATAACAGAAGTAAATTAGAAATGTGTTTAAAATGTTATGCTCTATCTGAATCATGGAAGAAAAAAAATTGGGTTTTATGTAAATTATTAGACGTGCAGCAAAAAAAAAATTGTGTCAGAAAATTTTTTCATTCCGACTATTCAGAGAAATTTGTTTTGCACGAATATTCAGTGGCTATTTTTTGTATTTTTGTTAAAATGATTGTCAATGTTTCAAAGCTACAGGTGGAAATGTTCACCTGTAGCTACAATACTTACCTTAATGTGCTCTGGAGAGCACGCTAAGGTAAATATTGACCATTTAAAATAATAATAATAATAATAAAGAAAACAAATGAATACTATAGTTTTTTGTTAGTCCATTAATTCGTATTTTCATTTTGTTAGAATGCAATGAAAATATGATTTTTGAGACGAATGTGCCTTTATCCAAAAATGAATGCACATCTCTATAAAATATAATAATATTATTTATAGCAAACAGAAAATAAAGAAACATTCTGGAGTACAGCCACACTCCCTAAAGTGATACAAAAGCAAATAGTACTAGTGAAAAAAAGTAGGCCTAGATTTGGAGTTTGGCGGTAAAAGGGCTGTTAACGCTCCGCGGGCTTTTTTCTGGCCGCACCATAAATTTAACTCTGGTATCGAGAGTTTAAACAAATGCTGCGTTAGGCTCCAAAAAAGGAGCGTAGAGCATTTTTACCACAAATGCAACTCTCGATACCAGAGTTGCTTACGGACGCGGCCGGCCTCAAAAACGTGCTCGTGCACGATTCTCCCATAGGAAACAATGGGGCTGTTTGAGCTGAAAAAAAACCTAACACCTGCAAAAAAGCAGCGTTCAGCTCCTAACGCAGCCCCATTGTTTCCTATGGGGAAACACTTCCTACGTCTGCACCTAACACTCTAACATGTACCCCGAGTCTAAACACCCCTAACCTTACACTTATTAACCCCTAATCTGCCGCCCCCGCTATCGCTGACACCTGCATATTTTTTTTAACCCCTAATCTGCCGCTCCGTAAACCGCCGCAACCTACATTATACCTATGTACCCCTAATCTGCTGCCCTAACATCGCCGACCCCTATATTATATTTATTAACCCCTAATCTGCCCCCCTCAACGTAGCCGACACCTGCCTACACTTATTAACTCCTAATCTGCCGAGCGGACCTGAGCGCTACTATAATAAAGTTATTAACCCCTAATCCGCCTCACTAACCCTATCATAAATAGTATTAACCCCTAATCTGCCCTCCCTAACATCGCCGGCACCTACCTTCAATTATTAACCCCTAATCTGCCGAGCGGACCTCACCGATACTATAATAAATGTATTAACCCCTAAAGCTAAGTCTAACCCTAATACTAACACCCCCCTAAGTTAAATATAATTTACATCTAACGAAATAAATTAACTCTTATTAAATAACTTATTCCTATTTAAAGCTAAATACTTACCTGTAAAATAAATCCTAATATAGCTACAATATAAATTATAATTATATTATAGCTATTTTAGGATTAATATTTATTTTACAGGCAACTTTTTAATTATTTTAACCAGGTACAATAGCTATTAAATAGTTAAGAACTATTTAATAGTTACCTAGTTAAAATAATAACAAATTTACCTGTAAAATAAATCCTAACCTAAGATATAATTAAACCTAACACTACCCTATCAATAAATTAATTAAATAAACTACCTACAATTACCTACAATTAACCTAACACTACACTATCAATAAATTAATTAAACACAATTCCTACAAATAAATACAATTAAATAAACTAGCTAAAGTACAAAAAATAAAAAAGAACTAAGTTACAAAAAATAATAAAATATTTACAAACATAAGAAAAATATTACAACAATTTTAAACTAATTACACCTACTCTAAGCCCCCTAATAAAATAACAAAGACCCCCAAAATAAAAAATTCCCTACCCTATTCTAAATTAAAAAAGTTACAAGCTCTTTTACCTTACCAGCCCTGAACAGGGCCCTTTGCGGGGCATGCCCCAAGGATTTCAGCTCTTTTGCCTGTAAAAAAAAACATACCATACCCCCCCACAACATTACAACCCACCACCCACATACCCCTAATCTAACCCAAACCCCCCTTAAATAAACCTAACACTAAGCCCCTGAAGATCTTCCTACCTTGTCTTCACCATACCAGGTTCACCGATCCGTCCTGGCTCCAACATCTTCATCCAACCCAAGCGGGGGTTGGCGATCCATCATCCGGTGCAGAAGAGGTCCAGAAGAGGCTCCAAATTCTTCCTCCTATCCGGCAAGAAGAGGACATCCGGACCGGCAAACATCTTCTCCAAGCGGCATCTTCAATCTTCTTCCATCCGGTGCGGAGCGGGTCCATCTTGAAGCAGGCGACGCGGATCCATCCTCTTCTTCCGTTATCTCCCGACGAATGACGGTTCCTTTAAGGGACGTCATCCAAGATGGCGTCCCTCAAATTCCGATTGGCTGATAGGATTCTATCAGCCAATCGGAATTAAGGTAGGAATTTTCTGATTGGCTGATGGAATCAGCCAATCAGAATCAAGTTCAATCCGATTGGCTGATCCAATCAGCCAATCAGATTGAGCTCGCATTCTATTGGCTGTTCCGATCAGCCAATAGAATGCGAGCTCAATCTGATTGGCTGATTGGATCAGCCAATCGGATTGAACTTGATTCTGATTGGCTGATTCCATCAGCCAATCAGAAAATTCCTACCTTAATTCCGATTGGCTGATAGAATCCTATCAGCCAATCGGAATTCGAGGGACGCCATCTTGGATGACGTCCCTTAAAGGAACCGTCATTCGTCGGGAGACAACGGAAGAAGAGGATGGATCCGCGTCGCCTGCTTCAAGATGGACCCGCTCCGCACCGGATGGAAGAAGATTGAAGATGCCGCTTGGAGAAGATGTTTGCCGGTCCGGATGTCCTCTTCTTGCCGGATAGGAGGAAGACTTTGGAGCCTCTTCTGGACCTCTTCAGCACCGGATGATGGATCGCCAACCCCCGCTTGGGTTGGATGAAGATGTTGGAGCCAGGACGGATCGGTGAACCTGGTATGGTGAAGACAAGGTAGGAAGATCTTCAGGGGCTTAGTGTTAGGTTTATTTAAGGGGGGTTTGGGTTAGATTAGGGGTATGTGGGTGGTGGGTTGTAATGTTGGGGGGTGGTATGGTATGTTTTTTTTTACAGGCAAAAGAGCTGAAATCCTTGGGGCATGCCCCGCAAAGGGCCCTGTTCAGGGCTGGTAAGGTAAAAGAGCTTGTAACTTTTTAAATTTAGAATAGGGTAGGGAATTTTTTATTTTGGGGGGCTTTGTTATTTTATTAGGGGGCTTAGAGTAGGTGTAATTAGTTTAAAATTGTTGTAATATTTTTCTTATGTTTGTAAATATTTTATTATTTTTTGTAACTTAGTTCTTTTTTATTTTTTTGTACTTTAGCTAGTTTATTTAATTGTATTTATTAGTAGGAATTGTGTTTAATTAATTTATTGATAGTGTAGTGTTAGGTTAATTGTAGGTAATTGTAGGTAGTTTATTTAATTAATTTATTGATAGGGTAGTGTTATGTTTAATTATATCTTAGGTTAGGATTTATTTTACAGGTAAATTTGTTATTATTTTAACTAGGTAACTATTAAATAGTTCTTAACTATTTAATAGCTATTGTACCTGGTTAAAATAATTAAAAAGTTGCCTGTAAAATAAATATTAATCCTAAAATAGCTATAATATAATTATAATTTATATTGTAGCTATATTAGGATTTATTTTACAGGTAAGTTTTTAGCTTTAAATAGGAATCATTTATTTAATAAGAGTTAATTAATTTCGTTAGATGTAAATTATATTTAAGTTAGGGGGGTGTTAGTGTTAGGGTTAGACTTAGCTTTAGGGGTTAATCAATTTATTAGAATAGCGGTGAGCTCCGGTCGTCAGATTAGGGGTTAATAATTGAAGTTAGGTGTCGGCGATGTTAGGGAGGGCAGATTAGGGGTTAATACTATTTATGATAGGGTTAGTGAGACGTTGTGGGGGGCAGGTTAGGGGTTAATAAATGTAATACAGGGGTCGGCGGGGTTAGGGGCAGCAGATTAGGGGTACATAAGTATAACGTAGGTGGCGGTCGGCAGATTAGGGGTTACAAATTTAAATCGAGTGGCGGCGATGTGGGGGGAGCTCGGTTTAGGGGTACATAGGTAGTTTATGGGTGTTAGTGTACTTTAGGGTACAGTAGTTAAGAGCTTTATGAACCGGCGTTAGCCAGAAAGCTCTTAACTCCTGCTATTTTCAGGCGGCTGGAATTTTGTCGTTAGAGCTCTAACGCTCACTTCAGAAACGACTCTAAATACCGGCGTTAGAAAGATCCCATTGAAAAGATAGGATACGCAAATGGCGTAGGGGGATCTGCGGCATGGAAAAGTCGCGGCTGAAAAGTGAGCGTTAGACCCTTTAATCACTGACTCCAAATACCAGCGGGCGGCCAAAACCAGCGTTAGGAGCCTCTAACGCTGGTTTTGATGGCTACCGCCGAACTCCAAATCTAGGCCTTAGTTAGCATGTACGAAGTAGAAAAATATATCAGCACTGTGTAAAACAAAGGATCCTGACAATTTACCCAATGAGTCCTTTAAAATGTTCGAAGATCAAATAACTCCCTATTCAAAAAAATTGTATCATTATTGTTTTAAGACTCTTGCTAAACTATCCAAATATTTCTTCCAATCTCTAACAATCAGTGGAGACTCTAGGAACAATATATGGGGGGGGCACAAAAGAAACCACACTAAAACTGGGGGGGCATTAATAATTTTCACCACTAAATCATACCACTGAAAATAAACTAAATAAATATATATAAATAAGATTCCAAAATACCAGAGTAATGCGATATGCAATGATACCTTTTTATTCTACTAACCTAATACTTAAAAGAGAAGCTGTCGAGAGTTTTCCTTTCTTCCTCAGATATTGCTTCAGACCTGAGAAAGAGAGGAAAACACTCAAAAGCTTTTCCTTATAGTTTAAAGCAATTCCAGGAAACACCAGGGCTCTGTAATGAATCCCCTTACCTATGTTAAATATGTCACTAATGAAGACCAATGAACAGACCCTGAGACCCTGACTGGGAAAGAAATTGGCTCACTGTATGTCTGAGAGACTGGGAGGGAATTTGTCTCACTGTATGTCAGAGACTGGGAGGGAATTTCTCTCCCAGTCTCTCTCACAGACAGTGAGCCATTTTGGCTCACTGTCAGGGAGACTGTGAGAGAATTTAGCTCACTGTCTTTCAGAGAGACTGTGAGAGAAATTGGCTCACTGTCTGTCAGAGAGACAGGGAAAGAATTTGGCTCACTGTCTGTCAGAGAGACTGGGAGAGAATTTGACTCACTGAGTGAGCCAAATTTTCTCCCAGTCTCTCTAACAGACAATGGGTCAAATTCTTTCCCAGACCAGTGACACTGTGAGCCAAATTCCCTCCCAGTCTCTCTGACAGACAGTGAGTCAAATTCTCTCCCAGAGAGAGACTGGGAGGGATTTTGGCTCACTGTCTGTCAGAGAGACTGGGAGAGAATTTGGCTCACTGTCTGTCAGAGAGACTGGGAGAGAATTTGGCTCACTGTCTGTCATAGAGACTGGGAGAGAATTTGGCTCACTGTCTGTCAGAGAGACTGGGAGGGAGTTTGGCTCACTGTCTGTCAGAGGGACTGGGAGGGAATTTAGCTCACTGTCAGAAAGACTGGGAGAGAATTTGGCTCACTGTCTGTCAGAGAGACTGGGAGAGAATTTGGCTCACTGAATGAGCCAAATTTTCTCCCAGTCTCTCTGACAGACAGTGAGCCAAATTATTTCCAAGACCAGTCTCTCTGATAGACACTGTGAGCCATATTCTCTCCCAGTCTCTCTGACAGTGAGCCAACTTCTCTCCCAGTCTCTCTGACAAACGGTGAACCAAATTCCCTCCCAGTCTCTGACAGACAGTGAGCCACATTCACTCCCAGTCTCTTTGACAGACAGTGAGCCAAATTCTCTCCCAGAGATACTGGGAGGGAATTTGGCTCACTGTCTGTCAGAGGGACTGGGAGGGAATTAGGCTCGCTGTCTGAAAGAGACTGGGAGAGTAGTTGGCTCACTATCTGTCAGAGAGACTGGGAGAGAATTTGTCTCACTGTTTGTCAGAAAGACTGGGAGGGAATTTGGCACAGAGAGTGAGCCATATTCTCTCCCAGTTTTTCTGACAGACAGTGAAACAAATTATCTCCAGTCTCTCTGACAGACAGTGAGCCAAATTCCCTCCCAGTCTCTCTGACAGACAGTGAGCAAAATTCTCTCCCAGTCTCTCTGACAGACAGTGAGCCAATTTCTCTCCCAGTCTCATTGAAAGTGAAACAAATTATCTCCCAGTCTCTCTGACAGACAGTGAGCCAAATTCCCTCCCAGTCTCTCTGGGAGAGAATTTGTCTCACTGTCTGGCAGAGAGACTTGGAGGTAATTTGGCTCACTGTCTGTCAGAGAGACTGGGAGATAATTTGGCTTTCTCTACAATGTCTATCTGACAGACAGTAAGCCAAATTCTCTCCCAGTCTCTTTGACAGTGAGCCAGTCTCTCCCAGTCTCTCTGACAGACAGTGAGCCAAATTATCTTCCAGTCTCTCTGACAGACAGTAAGCCAAATCTCTCACAGTCTCTCTGACAGTGAGCAAAATTCCCTCCCAGTCTCTCTGGCAGACAGAGCCAAATTATCTTCCAGTGTCTCTGACAGACAGTGAGACAAATTCTCTTCCAGTGTCTCTGACAGGCAGTGAGACAAATTCCCTCCCACTCTCTCTGACAGTGAGCAAAATTCCCTCCCAGTCTCTCTGGGAGAGAATTTGGCTCAATGTATGTCAGAGACTGGGAGAAAATTTGGCTCACTGTTTGTCAGAGAGACTGGGAGAGAAATTTGCTCACTGTCTGTCATAGAGACTGGAAAAGAATGTGGCTCACTGTCAGAGATAATGAAAGAGAATTTGGCTCACTGAGTGTCAGCCAATTTCTCTTCCAGTCTGTCTCTGACAGAAAGTGAGCCAAATTCTCTTCCAGATCAGTGTCTCTGACAGACTCTGTGAGCCAAATTCTCTCCAGTCTCCCTGACAGTGAGCCATGTGTGTCTATAGTATTAATCATCATGTATTAATTATACAGTATTAGTAATTAAAGTACCCTTTTGTGACAGTGACTTACCCCAGAATCAGATGATCTTCTTCCTCTTTACTTTTGCTGCCACTGAGTGCCAGACAGTCAGCCAGTGCCTGCTGGTGCTGCTCCTTCCTGTGCCCTCTGTCCTGCACACTGTCACTCAAACAGCACCTGCTGGCTCCTCCCTTTTCCTCTCCCAGTCTCTGGTCTTGTTCCTTGTGTTCAGTGTGCTGTAGGCACATGAGCTGGGAGTGGGCTGGCTAGAACTGGAGGAGAAGCAAATAGCCCCAGCATTAAGCATGGGGTATTGGAGAGCCGTGGTGCTGCATGTAGATCCAGCACAAGGCACGTGTGGGAGGTGAAGACTGGTGGTTCAAATCCAACTGAATATGTGGAGGCATGTGCTGCTGCCGCGCTACGCATAATTTATTACTCATTTTCAGAGTCAGGACTCTCAAAAAACACCGGCCCAGAGACTATTTACAAACAATAAGAAAAAAAAATCTATCAGATTCACTTCACACTACAATATTACGCATTAAGTTTGCAAAGGGACTGGCGGTGGGGTGCAGCAGGGGGGGCAAGGATAAATCAAGGGGGGCAAATGCCCCCCATTTCCCCCCTGTAGTGGCAACAATGCTAACAATTATAATATTAAAAATAGTTAAATATCAAGGTCAGTTAGGGTCAAAATAGACCATTTTTAAAAAAAATTAATTTCTGATCATACATTTTTTACTTCAATTCTGGGCTTAAAAGCAGTTTTAAGAAATTAAATCTACATTAACCAGATAGTTTTTTTTTTTTTTTTTTTTTTTTTTTTAAAGAATAGTATTTCTATTTCTCTCCCAGTCTCTCTGACAGACAGTGAGCCATTTTGACTCACTGTCAGGGAGACTGGGAGAGAATTTGGCTCACTGTCTTTCAGAGAGACTGAGATAAATTGGGTCACTGTCTGTCAGAGAGACTGTGAAAGAAATTGGCTCACTGCCTGTCAGAGAGACTGGGAGATAATTTGGCTCTCTGTCTGTCAGAGAGACTAGGAGAGAACTTGACTCACTGAGTGAGCCAAATTTTCTCCCAGTCTCTCTGACAGGCAGTGAGTCAAATTCTCTCCCAGAGAGAGACTAGGAGGGAATTTGGCTCACTGTCTGTCAGAGAGACTGGGAGGGAATTTGGCTCACTGTCTGCTAGAGAGACTGGGAGGGAATTTGGCTCACTGTCTGACAGAAAGACTGGGTGAGAATTTGGCTCACTGTCTGTCAGAGAGACTGGGAGAGAATTTGGCTCACTGAGTGAGCCAAATTTTCTAACAGTCTCTCTGACAGACAGTGAGCCAAATTCTTTCCAAGACCAGTCTTTCTGACAGACACTGTGAGCCAAATTCTCTTCCAGTCTATGTGATAGAGAGCCAACTTCTCTCCCAGTCTCTTTGACAAACAGTGAGCCAAATTCCCTCCCAGTCTCTCTGACAGACAGTGAGCCAAATTCTCTCCCAGTCTCTCTGACAGACAGTGAGCCAAATTCGCTCCCAGAGAGACTGGGAGGGAATTTGGCTCACTGTCTGACACAGAGACTGGGAGAGAAGTTGGCTCACTATCTGTCGGAGAGACTGGGCGAGAATTTGGCTCACTGTTTGTCAGAGAGACTGGGAGGGAATTTGGCTCAGACAGAGAGTGAGCCATATTCTCTCCCAGTCTCTATGACAGACAGTGAGATAATTTATCTCCCAGTCTCCCTGACAGTGAACCACATTCCCTCCCACTCTCTCTGACAGACAGTGAGCCAAATTCCCTCCCACTCTCTCTGACAGACAGTGAGCCAAATTCCCTCCAAGTCTCTCTGACAGACAGTGAGCCAGAATTTGGCACATTGTCAGGGAGAATGGGAGAGAATTTGGCTCACTGTCAGAAAGACTGGGAGGGAATTTGGCTCACTGTCAGGGAGACTGGGAGATAAATTGGCTCACTGTCTGTCAGAGAGACTGGGAGAGAAATTGTCTCACTGTCAAATAGACTGGGAGATAAATTTACTCACTGTCTGTCAGAGAGACTGGGAGATAATTTGGCTTTCTCTACAATGTCTCTATGACAGACAGCAAGCCACATTCTCTCCCAGTGAGCCAATGTCTCTTCCAGTTTCTCTGACAGACATTGAGCCAAATTCCCTCCCACTCTCTCTGACAGTGAGCAAAATTCCATCCCAGTCTCTCTGACATACAGTGAGCCATATTCCCTCCCAGTCTATTTGGGAGAGAATTTGGCTCACTGTCTGTCATAGAGACTGGGAAATAATTTGGCTCACTGTCAGAGATACTGAAAGAGAATTTGGCTCACTGAGCATCAGCCAATTTCTCTCCCAGTCTGTCTGACAGAAAATGAGCCAAATTCTCTTCCAGATCAGTCTCTCTGACAGACTCTGTGAGCCAAATTCTCTCCAGTCTCCCTGACAGTGAGCCATGTGTGTCTATAGTTTTAATCATCATGTATTATACAGTATTTGTAATTAAAGTACCCTGCTGTGACAGTGACTTACCCCAGAATCAGATGATCTTCTTCCTCTTTACTTTTGCTGCCACTGAGTGCCAAACAGTCAGCCAGTGCCTGCTGGTGCTGCTCCTTCCTGTGCCCTCTGTCCTGCACACTGTCACTCAAACAGTGGCTCCTCCCTTTCCCAGTCTCCGGTCTTGTTCCTTGTGCTCAGTGTGCTGTAGGAACGTGAGATGGAGTGGGCTGGCTAGAACTGGAGGAGGAGCAAATAGCCCCAGCATTAAGCATGGGGTATTGGAGTGTCGTGGTGCTGCGTGTAGATCCAGCACAAGGCACATGTGGGGGGTGTAGCCTGGGGGTTGAAATCCAACTGAACACATGGAGGCATGTGCTGCTTCCACGCTGCACATCATTTATTACTCATTTTCAGAGTCAGGACTCTCAAAAAACACCAGCCCAGAGACTATTTACAAACAATAAAAAAAAAAGAAAAATCTATCAGATTCACTTCACACTAAATTATAACACCTTGTGTTTGCATAGGGACTGGCGGTGGGGCAAATCCCCCCCTTGCCCCCCCTGTAGCAACACTACTGCTAACAATAATTATTTTAAAAATAGTTAAATATCCAGGTCAATTAGGGTCAAAATAGACCTTTTTTTTATTAATTTCTGATCATACATTTTTTACCTCAATTCTGGGATTAAAAGCAGTTTTAGGAAATTAAATCTATCATAACCAGATAGTTGTTTTTTTTTTTTTTTAAGAATAGTATTTTAACAATGAGAAACTTATTTTTAACTTTAGCTTATTACTGGGATATTTAAAAATGAATGGAAAAGGTTGGGAACAAACAACTATTCTTTTAGTCGATATTGAAAAAGCATTTGATTGCATAATATGGAATAATATATTATGTACTATGGAGAAATATATAATATATTCAAACTTAACATATTATAAAGCTTTATTTTATTCTCCAATTTAGGGCCAGATTACAAGTTAAGTGCAAAATATCGCCTTCCGCAAAATTTTGGCTCTTATTACAAATGAGGGGCAATGTGAACACGACATCACATTCGCATTGCGCTCATGAAAGCTCGCTTCCATAGGATCCAATGGGAGCCTCGTTCTCATGCCGTCAGACATGGCATGAGAACTAGTACAGTGAAGGGGGTAAGTCATGCAGCGATGGGCAGCAAATATAAATATATATGTATATGAATATATACAGGAAGCAATGAGATCCGCACTGTCACAATTGAGTATATCTCAGCATATAATCATAAGAGTCCAGTGCAACACCAAGGAGACCACCTTCTAGGCCTCAGGATACAAAGTAACAAAGCACAAGGTGGCACACGGTATTAAGGCTATACCTTTGTTAGAGCAACGTTTATACACATTTTAACATATATATATATATATATATATATATATATATATATATATATATATATATATATATATATATATATATATATATATATATACAGGGATACATAGACCGCAAATTTGTGCTATTTCCAACTTCTCTAACTTCCCCTTTTCTCTCTATGACCACCATCTACTAACTTTCTCTCTTACCTTACCTCTTATCTTACTTAACTGCTGCATCTTTGCAAGCCCCCCAAAAACTGCTACATTACACACATGTAAAAGACTTTTCTGCTCAACTGAAATTTTTACTCTCCAACACTTTATCCCTCTCTTGCACAGACCTAGAAGCCTTACAGTACAATTCTGCACTAAAATCAACTCTTGACAAGTAACTGCACCCTCCATGGTTCACAGCTCATAATGCACTAGACATGTGCGATTCGATTTGAGATTTCGGATCGATTTGAATTTTTGAATTGCGTTAGTGCTGAATCTACCGAATAAATCCGAATCGATTTGAATTTATTTGGTAGATTCGGATGGATTCGGATGGCGATGTATTACACTAGTATTGTACAGTATACTAGTGTAATACACAGCACATCCCACTTAACACTGACTGAAATTCCGAATCAATTCGAACCGAATGGAATCGAACCAAAGTTTTCACGAATCCCAAATAATCTGAATGAATCCGAAATGAATTCATTTGATTTCTTCCGAATTCGAATCGATCCGAACCGAAATTCGAATCGATCCGAATCGAATTTTTCGAAGCTGCAAATGTCTATAATGCACTCAATGACAACCATGGCTTGCCAAATGGACCTGCTATCTGCAGCAATGTTCACGGACTTTTGAACATCAGTGGAGGAAATCACTCACCTGTGCTGATTACCCTTCTATATCCACCTGCATCTCCATCACTACCAAACTCTCTGCTCAGATTATTGCTGTTCACTTTAAAAATTAAATTGATACAATTAGAAAATACATCTCTTTAATGCACCCCTCAAACAATGCCCTCCTACCCACCCCTTCTACTAACAAAACTTTCTGCTACTTAACCCCTTTAACAGAGGAAGAAGTTCCTTATAATCTTATCTTCTGCTCAACTCACAACCTGCCCAATTGATTCCTTCACAACTTTCTCCCTTTCTCTCTGCTTCTCTAAGCCCTGCCCTAAAACATCTCTTGAACTAGTCTCTTACCACTGGCACATTTCCTGATACATTAAAGCATGCATCAATCGCACAAATCCTAAAAAAGCCCTTTCTTGACCCCTCCACCCCTTCTAAATATTGGCTGGTGTCCTTACTTCCCTTTGCCTCAAAATTATTTGAACAACTTTTCTATAATTGCCTAACTCAATTTCTCTCAACTATCTCCTTACTTGACCAATTACAATCTGATTTCCGCCCTAAACACTCAACAGAAACCATTCTCACTAAAGTAACAAATTACCTTCTATCAGCTAAAGTAAAGGGACACCATTCCTTACTATATACATATATATATATATATATATATATATATATATATATATATATATATATATATATATATATATACAGTATGTGTGTGTATATAATATATATATATATATATATATACATATACATACAGGTGGCCCTTGGTTTACAAGGTTCAATTTGCAACGTTTCAGAATAACAACCTTTTTATTCAGTCATGTGACTGCTATTGAAAAGCATTGAGAAGCAGTGCATTGATTAAAATAGCTATTAGGTGGAGCTGTCCACTTGTGTTGCAGCAAAGATATGCAAGCCAAGCAAGCTGAAATTAATCAGTTTAACCAGACCTGAGCTATCGAGCAGCTTTCAAAGGAACAAGATCTTCCTGTCTATAAATCAGTCCAGATTGGAATGCATAGAAAGAACTGTTTGCATAAAAATACAAGTAAAGTCTGTGTTGTGTGACTATTTTATTAGGTTTATAATGCTGTTTAGCAAATGTTTTTGTTCATTTAACTTAGTTTAATTATATATTCTGTGTTGTGTGATTATTTTATTAGGTTTATAATGCTGTTTAGCATTTAAAGTCTTAATTTCAAAGCTTTAAAAATAATGTATTAGGTGTTACTTATGCCAATTTTGAGAGGGACCTGGAATCTAATTCCCTCACTTCCCATTGACTTACATTATAAACTGGGTTTCAATTTGCAACCATTCCTTCTGGAACCTAACCCCGGCATAAACTGAGGGCTACCTGTGTGTATGTATGTATGTATATATATTTATATGTATATATGTATGTATGTATGTATGTATATATATTTATATATATACATACATACATACATACATACATACATATAAATATATATATATATATATATATATACATACATACATACATACATATATATATATATATATATATATATATATATATATATATATATATATATATATATATATATATATATATATATATACATACATACATACATACATACATACATACAACACTATTGAATGAGATCTCATTATTCATGGTAGGCAATGTATTTAGAAGCAATTATAAACTTTGTTCATTATACCTAACTGTATACTCTCTTTTCCTTTTTAGGTGTGCTGGCATGATTTTATATATTTATTATTAATTTAAATGTTATATCTCATTAGATCAAATTACTGCAACTGTCATTTGAGATGATTATGGGTTTGTCTGAAAAGAAATAGGCATCTTAAATATGATGCATGAGTAACTGAAAGTCTTGTAATAACATATATATAATCGAAATAACAAGGAAAATTTGAACTAGACATGTTTAATTTCTGTCATATTTTTGTTTTTCAAAGATGGACATGGTAGACGCCAAACCCAGGGGAAAAAAATAAAGAAAAAAATGCCCCCCTTAAGTACAGTAAGTAAATGATTGGAAAAGTGATAAAATATAACATATGCAGCAATTTATTTTGAATTGCATTAGATAATTTGGATGACAGTTAAACAATATTGTATTCATTAAAGAAATAATCAATTTATAGAATAACACAAAGGTGTAACTGGGGCCAAATTTCCCTTGAGGCAGATTAGACAATCTTGTGTGCATATGCCAGAGGGGGTGCCTGTTAGGAACACGTTTAATGCTTATATTTCAAACACACTGCTGGATGCCTCTGCTGCTTAAGAAAAACATATTCAGAAGGTCTGGTGTGTGCAGAACTTTTTTCTTTTTCAAAGTGTTATTTTTTATTTGAAAAACTTGCAAGACTATTTCTCTGCTTAGTATAAAAATGTATGAGGTTTACTAAACCACAATTTGAAATATAAGCTACTTTATAGATATTCACTCAGTTTACAAGAGCCTTTAATGGGGTCCATCCGATAAAAATCGTCGCCCGCAAAAGTCGGCGACGCCAAGATTTGCGCGGGTTTGGTATCCTATATACGGAGTAAGCTAGAAGTTACGCGCGTAGATTTCTGGCGTCGCCCGTAGTTTTTTGGCCCATAGACTGACATACAAAACACGCGCAATTTGCTATCCAATATACGGCGTAAGGACTTACGCGCGCAGATTTCACAAAATCTACTCCATTCTCAGCTCGCCACAAATTGAAGGCGCAGGAACACTTGCACTGACTTAGAAACCAACGTAACTCTCAGAAGGCCTAACAAATGCATGCCTAACAATATACATAGCAGCAGCTTGTTCACAAATAGTTAACCTCTTAAAAGCATTTATTATTCCTGCCCCTGCAAGTGTGTCAAACCAATCACAAACAGCACAACCTCTCACCTGCAGCCTTAAAACACCTGCAAATGCACACCCTCATTAGCCACCATGTTTCCCTTGCAGTATATTGCATTTAGAGTGAGACAGTGTCGTGGGGCACAAGGGGTGCTGGAACCCCTACAAGCCCCTGTTTTGGATGGTATCCCTGCTGCTGAGGTCCCTGATCATGGTGCTGTAGCTGTCCCTGCTCCAACTGCTGCTGCTGCCCTCCCTGCTCCTCCTGCTGTTGTCCCTGTTCCTGGTGCTCCCCATGCTGCTGTTGCTGCAGCTGCCCATAGGCCAGCAGGGCCTATAAGACGAAGGCATCAGCAGAGGGGAAGAGCACCAAGGGTACACAGGGTTAGGGTCACCCTGTTTGGGATGACAGAAGTGGAGGTCAGGGAAAAATATCGCTTGACATCTGCAAGCCTCATTAACCTATATGAGGTCTTGAAGGATGATATTGACCCTCAAGCGTATAGGAACCGAGCTCTGACTGGTATGCAGAAGCTGTTGTGTGTTGTACACTTCCTGGCAACTGGCTCATACCAGTCAACAGAGGGGCTTGTGTCTGGCCTAGCGCAGTCTACCTTCTCCAGGATTCTAGGGGAGGTTCTGACTGCTCTAGATAACCAGACACAACGATACATTCATTTCCCCCATACCCCCCAGGAATGGAACCGACTTAAACAAGGCTTCTATCGACTGGGGGGTATTCCTAATGTCATGGGGGCAATTGCACACATGTGCGTATCGTGGCCCCACATGAGGAGACAATCCTCTATATTAACAGGAAAGAGTTTCACTCATTGAATTGCCAGATGGTCTGCGATACCAATCTGAAATTCTTACATGTGTATGCAGGCTTCCCGGGGAGTGCACATGATTCCTACATCCTGCGCCAGACCTCCTTATTCAATATGTTTGAAAATGGAACACTCTCGGGAGGATGGCTGCTTGGTGAGTACCTTCATTCTGTCTGTATATTTCTACTAAAGGGACAGTAAACACATATTTTAATCTCATGTTTCAGATAGAGAATACAATGTTAAACAGCATTACAATTCACTTCTATTAGAAAAAACGATCCAAAGAACAAAAGAGTATATATTAAAAAGTCAATTCTTTATTGTAAGATTAAAATATATGGGCATCAAAATAGGGGTAGAGGAAGAAAAGAGCAGGTCTTACGCGTTTCGGCAAGGTTCAGCCGTACTCATAGACCATACATGCTCACAGGTGATACAAACCTATATACCTTACAAAGATTACCCATTGGGTAAAACATCACACACCTCCTAAACACCATTTTAGAAGGGATAATATCACAAAAGTTATATACATATAGATAATTGGTGATTTAAGCACCAATACTCTGTGGCTTTATATATGGTAATGAAAATTGAAATAAAATAAATAAAGAAAAATTCCTAATTCAATATAAATATGTGCAAGTATATAACAAAACAAAACAAAATATATAGACCAAAAAATTGGAAGAAAAACCTATAGGTATAGATCTTATCAGGTGATCACACTAATGGATGGCAAATATAAATATTGAATATATATTGAATATATTATTGAATATATTAAAGCTGATATATTTTTCAATTTATAGTAAATTATCTGAATAAATAATGAACATGTACATAATCATTAAAGCTTAATCTACATAGATATGAATATACATAGCTGAATATACAGTTCATTCAATATAATTACCAGATATATTTAGAAAATTGATTAAGTGGTATACATATAGATCAATTCTCCCAAAAATTAATAAGGTCATTCTCTGAATTAATTGGGAGAATTGATCTATATGTATACCACTTAATCAATTTTCTAAATATATCTGGTAATTATATTGAATGAACTGTATATTCAGCTATGTATATTCATATCTATGTAGATTAAGCTTTAATGATTATGTACATGTTCATTATTTATTCAGATAATTTACTATAAATTGAAAAATATATCAGCTTTAATATATTCAATAATATATTCAATGTATATTCAATATTTATATTTGCCATCCATTAGTGTGATCACCTGATAAGATCTATACCTATAGGTTTTTCTTCCAATTTTTTGGTCTGTATATTTTGCTTTGTTTTGTTTTTCTTTTGTTGTATATATACTTGCACATATTTATATTGAATTAGGAATTTTTCTTTATTTATTTTATTTCAATTTTCATTACCATATATAAAGCCACAGAGTATTGGTGCTTAAATCACCAATTATCTATATGTATATAACTTTTGTGATATTATCCCTTCTAAAAGGGTGTTTAGGAGGCGTGTGATGTTTTAACCAATGGGTAATCTTTGTAAGGTATATAAGTTTGTATCACCTGTGAGCATGTATGGTCTATGAGTACGGCTGAACCTTGCCGAAACGCGTAAGACCTGCTCTTTTCTTCCTCTACCCCTATTTTGATACCCATATATTTTAATCTTACAATAAAGAATTGACTTTTTAATATATACTCTTTTGTTCTTTGGATCGTTTTTTCTACTACTTTGGGAGGGAGAGGAGCCCTCCTATCCTGTGAAGGAACAAGATTATTCCCAGCTTTGGAGTTTTGTCCGGTCAATAGAGGTTGTGTACACAGCATTTGGAGTACTACGCAAGCGAATTGGAAGGGACAGCGTCTGACGTCACCCGGAAGTGCTGAGAAGGTACATGCTGGCCGGAGACGCCGAGGAGGAGAGAACGCTCAGACCTCGTGGAAAGGTGTATTGCCACGGAGCTGATGTTTACACCATAGAGGTGAGCGATACGTCCTCCGACTGTGAGAAGTGGATGGTGGCTGTATACCCACTTACCGTGCGAAGAAATGCCGTAATAGCCTTCCTTGGAGTGGTGAGCCAGGACTGGTTTTGATACCGCTGTCCCTTTATTCCTCCCCTTCTCTGCTGTGTATACTGAGCATTGTGTTATACCTCTTTTATCTGACTACACAGAATACGTTGGACATATCTATATCCATTTGCCTAACTACACACACGGACTTTGCACATGTGTTGTTCCTATATTATCTCTTCATCCATGTGTTGTAAGTGAAGCAAATTGTGGCTGGTGAACGTTATATTGGTCTCTTATATATTTCCTTAAATATGGATGCATCAGGGGATATATCACACAATTGTTATTTTTCTTTGGCTGCTGTTGATGACGAAGATCTAGTGGGACTTGAATTGGAAGATTTCTTTTCATTGGATTGTACCAACACTAAATTTAGTGATTTGTTTCACTCTTTGGAACTGTTACGGTTAAAAGAATTAAGACTCAAACTTGACACCTGGATTATGAACAAATATGTCTCTTTAAACATGATACCGAGGGGCCTTAGGGTTAAAAAATTCCCCACTTTTGAGGTCCACGACCAGGACTTTATTAAGGAATGGAATAGTGTATTATCTGAGTGCTCTATTAGGCTTATTATGATGTTGGTTAAATTTAAATCTGATCAATTAGCCACTGTTAGGAATGAAATAACACAGTTACAACAAGAGTTGAATGGTCACCAATCTGAAGTGGGATATGGTGAATATGATAAAATGTTGCAGGAGGTGATTGAAACTAGCAAAAATGATATCATACAGGCCAAACATGTGAAATTCTTACGTGATCAAAAGGATTATTCCACAGGGAATGTCTTTTTGTGGTATAGAATTCACAGACGTAGAGCACTACCATACAATCAGAAAGATAATCAGGGATTGGATACTGAAAACAGTGAAGGCAATAGGGGTTACAAACGCAGGAGGTGGAGAAAAAAGAATAGGAACCAGAAAAAAGTGTCTTTTAATGGAAATGTGAGCACAGATGATGATTCTCTGTCTAATTTTTCTACCTCTTATGAGGAAGGGTCAAATTCAGAATGTGAACCAGATTTTACCTATAACATTGAAAATAGACAACAGGAGGACAATGATCCTGTACAAGCAGACAGTAGCAATACAATCACTACACATACGGAGACTATTAAACCCATTAGTTCCACAGGTACCATACCCAAAGCTGTAAGCACTAATAATAAAAACAGTGCAAAAAAGAGTACACAGATTAAACAAGCTTTGAATACTAACTCTGACATTGTACAGGTTAATGCCCCTAAAAATAGCAAGGGGGTACCCCCTTTGGGTCAGGTTTTTCGGTCGGCCCTAAAAACAAAGGGTGGCGGAGGGACAGAGAACACAGGGAACCAGAGAGGAATGAACAGATATGCCCTCAGAGAGCTCACCAGGAAGTAAATGACAATTTGGTTATTAATGTTTCTTCACATACCCTTACTGAATCTGAGCTTAAAGTACTTAATAAGGGTTTGGGCTTTTGCCCTACTAAAAAATTTGATATGTTTCAAACTATTCTTGACCTAAATAGGTTTATACGTAATCTTACTCTTCGTAGACACTTTAATGGTATTGAAGGAGCAAATGATCCCACATATGTTGATAACAGTGGCACCACAAATATTGGTTCTCTTTTTCAATTTAGAGACATGTGCGATTTAGTTTCTCTCCAGGAATTGAGTGTGAGCAAGCTATGGATACCTTATCGCTATGTCCTCCTAGATTTAAAAATAGATCCAAATTCTACCCAGTTCAATTTAGAGGTAGAATACTTGAAAGTTTCCATAAGAGAGTCCTTGAGGACCTAAAAAAGCTGGATGAAACGTCCAGCGAACAATACTCAAATCTTACTAGAAAGGAAAAAGAGGCAGTAACATCATTGCAGAATAATTTGTCTATTGTGGTGAAAAACTCTGATAAGGGGGGGAATATCGTTGTAATGGATAGACAGATGTACATAACTGAAGCTGAACGGCAGCTGAATGATCTATCCTCCTATAGAAGATTAAGTAGAAACCCTACTTTGTGTTTTCAAAAACAGTTAAGAGATTTATTAGATGATGGCCTTCACCTTGGTATTATTGACAAGGACACATTTGAGTTCCTATTCATTACAGACCCCATCATTCCTATTTTCCACCACCTGCCCAAGACTCACAAAAGTGTAGTTAACATAAAGGGAAGACCAATAGTTGCAGGGATTGGCTCTCTTTTTGAACATCTGTCAGAGTGGATTGACAGCATTTTGCAACCCTTGGTTTCTTCTCTTCCCAGCTTTTTGAGAGACACTACACATTTGTTAAATGTTATTGAGAATGTGCAGGTGGTGGAAAATATGAGTTGGTTAACAGTGGATGTGGTGGCTTTATACACCTCTATACCACACACCCTGGGCCTGGAAGCTGTGGCCTTTTTTCTTAATCGGCTTACTAACTATTCAAATGAAACTAAAGACTTTATTATTAGATCTATCCGTTTTCTTTTGGAGCGCAACTACTTCCAGTTTGAGGGATCGTATTACGTCCAATTGAGAGGTACAGCCGTGGGGGCGAAATTCGCCCCCTCATATGCCAATTTATTTATGGGCTGGTTTGAGTATAAATACCTTTTTGGACCTAATGTCGACTCATCTGGGGGAGTTGTTTGCTACAAAAGATTTATAGACGATCTTATATTTCTTACCAAATTCAATTCCTCTGAGGCTCAGAGATTTGTTGATTATCTTAATTCTTGCATCCCTGAGATTAAGTTTACCTATGAATGGCAAAAGCATAAAATACATTTCTTGGATGTGGAGTTGGTGATTGATGGGAACTCTGATAAAATTGAAACTCAATTGTTTCGTAAACCAATAGCTGGAAATTCAATCCTACATTCTTCCAGCTCCCATCCAAGACATGTGTTTCAGGGTATAGCGAAGGGACAGTTCCTGAGAAATCGAAGAATTTGCTCAAATGAACAAGTATTCAATTCTGAGTGTAATAACCTAGGCATTAGACTCCGGGTTATTGTAAGAAAGTTATCAAACAGGCTCATGATTATGCAACACAATGTGATAGAAGCAGTTTACTCTCAGTAGCTGGTAAGTCCAGTGAAAGAAAGACCCAATTCGATAATAAACCTAATTTCATTACAAGGTATTCTAATCAATACTATCAAATTTGTAACATAGTTAAAAAATATTTACCTATGTTATATGGAGATGACGCTCTTAAGGATGTGGTCAAAGGAGGATGCAGGTTTACATATAAAAGAGGGCTTACATTGGGTAATTTGATCTCACCTAGCCAGTTGCGTAAACCTGATAGTCAAAGCTCTTGGCTTAGACATAATGGAACATATAAATGTGGAAAGAACTGTAAAGCCTGTGAACATATTAAGATAGG
Source organism: Bombina bombina (assembly GCF_027579735.1). Lineage (NCBI taxonomy): Eukaryota > Metazoa > Chordata > Amphibia > Anura > Bombinatoridae > Bombina > Bombina bombina. Next base: position 350,240,600 of record NC_069502.1, read on the forward strand.
TAGTTCTTTTAGTTCCTATGTCACTAACCAGATGTTTGATACTAGGGGATGTATCAATTGCTCTTCCTCATTTATAGTGTATCTCATCTGTTGCATGGAACATAAAATCCAGTACGTGGGTATGACCTCCCGTGATATTCGTACTCGTATCCGTGAACATTTGGGATACATTAGAAATGAACATCATTGCTCTGATCTAGCAAGTCATTTTATAGATATTCATCATGTGCAGTTTTAAATGGAATGCCATAGAAATCATAAAGAATAATCCTAGAGGTGGTGATAAATGGTCCACCTTGGCACACCAGGAGGTCTATTGGATCCACAAACTGTGCACATTAAAACCTGATGGCTTTAATTCAGAGAATGACCTTATTAATTTTTGGGAGAATTGATCTATATGTATACCACTTAATCAATTTTCTAAATATATCTGGTAATTATATTGAATGAACTGTATATTCAGCTATGTATATTCATATCTATGTAGATTAAGCTTTAATGATTATGTACATGTTCATTATTTATTCAGATAATTTACTATAAATTGAAAAATATATCAGCTTTAATATATTCAATAATATATTCAATATATATTCAATATTTATATTTGCCATCCATTAGTGTGATCACCTGATAAGATCTATACCTATAGGTTTTTCTTCCAATTTTTTGGTCTGTATATTTTGCTTTGTTTTGTTTTTCTTTTGTTGTATATATACTTGCACATATTTATATTGAATTAGGAATTTTTCTTTCTTTATTTTATTTCAATTTTCATTACCATATATAAAGCCACAGAGTATTGGTGCTTAAATCACCAATTATCTATATGTATATAACTTTTGTGATATTATCCCTTCTAAAAGGGTGTTTAGGAGGTGTGTGATGTTTTAACCAATGGGTAATCTTTGTAAGGTATATAAGTTTGTATCACCTGTGAGCATGTATGGTCTATGAGTACGGCTGAACCTTGCCGAAACGCGTAAGACCTGCTCTTTTCTTCCTCTACCCCTATTTTGATGCCCATATATTTTAATCTTACAATAAAGAATTGACTTTTTAATATATACTCTTTTGTTCTTTGGATCGTTTTTTCTACTACTTTGGGAGGGAGAGGAGCCCTCCTATCCTGTGAAGGAACAAGATTATTCCCAGCTTTGGAGTTTTGTCCGGTCAATAGAGGTTGTGTACACAGCATTTGGAGTACTACGCAAGCGAATTGGAAGGGACAGCGTCTGACGTCACCCGGAAGTGCTGAGAAGGTACATGCTGGCCGGAGACGCCGAGGAGGAGAGAACGCTCAGACCTCGTGGAAAGGTGTATTGCCACGGAGCTGATGTTTACACCATAGAGGTGAGCGATACGTCCTCCGACTGTGAGAAGTGGATGGTGGCTGTATACCCACTTACCGTGCGAAGAAATGCCGTAATAGCCTTCCTTGGAGTGGTGAGTCAGGACTGGTTTTGATACCGCTGTCTCTTTATTCCTCCCCTTCTCTGCTGTGTATACTGAGCATTGTGTTATACCTCTTTTATCTGACTACACAGAATACGTTGGACATATCTATATCCATTTGCCTAACTACACACACGGACTTTGCACATGTGTTGTTCCTAATTCACTTCTATTATCTCATTGTATTTATTCTTTAGATATCTTATTTTAAAAAAATAGAAATTCACATATATGAGCCAATCATATGAGGCTTCTATGTGCAGCCACCAATCAGCAGCTATTGAGCATATCTAATATGCTTGTCATCAAAAGTTATCTATAGAATGGAGAAAATGATCTAATCTAAGTAAATTATCAAGCTGCTAACAATTGCAGGTTCTTATTAAATGGACAGTCTAGTATAAATTGCACTTCCAATTATTCAGATAGGACTTTTAATTTTAATAAACTATCCAAATTACTTCCATTAACAAAATGTGCACAGTATTTGTATCTTTTATATCTTTGAGTCACCAGCTCCTACTGACCATGTGCAAGAATAAGTGTGTATGCATTTGTGAATGGCTGATGGATGTCACATGGTACAGGTGGATTTTCAAAATACATAACACTTTAAATTGTAATAAAAAATAACTTTGATATTAGACTAAGTGCTATTGCATTGTCTTGTTATCTAGCATTTTTGGATAATGAAAATCTACTGTGTTGACTGGTCCTTTAAAATAGATTTTTGGTCTAGACTAATGCTGGCATAAAAGTAGATTGCTTATAATGCACAAATTTAATGTTTTTATTAAATCTATCTTTTATATGAAATTCCTGTTGTGTCCCTTTAAAGCACATGATGTACCTGTAGTAATCCAAACACATATGTTACATGACAGGTGACGCAGGGTACGGCTGCAGACCATGGCTATTAACCCCCTTGGTGCACCCCATTACAGAGCCACAACTCAGGTACCAGGAGGCACACATAAGAACAAGGAATGTTATTGAAAAGAGCTTTGGCCTATTAAAAACCAGGTTCAGGTGTCTGGATGTTACAGGTAGAGCACTACAGTATAACCCCAACAAAGTGTGTTCCATTGTCATGCTTGCTGTATTCTACACAACATTGCTGTGGACACACGTTTGTTGGGGGACATTGACCCAGAGCAGCAGCAGCAGCTGGTTCCTGTACCTGAGGATGTGGACAGGGGGACACTGAGGGGTAATGAAGTGAGGGATTATGTCATCCGGGAATACTTCACCTGTAAGTTACTTATTCATAAGTACAGTAAACTGTAACATTCACATGTATTATGATGTTTGACAGTACCTCACCAACCATTGCATGTGTATATATCATGTCTTGCAGAATTTCTAAATTTGGATTTCCACTGCATGTAAGTGAAACTACTACATCCCAACCCCCTTCCCTTAAAGGGACACTATACCCAAACATATTCTTTCATGATTAAGGATAGAGAATATAATTTGTAAAAACCTTAAAATTTACTTCAATTACCTATTTTCAGTTATTCTCTAGATATACTTTAATGAAGACATAGCAATGCACACAGTGAAACAATCGCAGGAGGCATCTATATACAGCTACTAATCAGCAGCTACCAAGCATATCTAGATATGCTTTTCAGCAAAGAATATCAATAGAATGAAGCAACATAAATAATAGAAGCAAATTATTAAGTTGTTTATAATTGTCTTCTCTTTCCAAATCATGAAGGAAACAATTTTGCTTTCATGTCCCTTTAACAACCCTAATTACTGTATATTTCTCATTTGTTTCATTCATGTTTAGTTCAATATCATTAAGAATGAGGATAATGGATATTTATACCTTATGTTCACACCTTCTTTAAATACATTATTAGTTATATATACCAACGTGTAAATTTATATTGGATGTGAGAAACCTTGATTTACATCTTAGAAGTGAATATTACTATATGTACCGTTCAGACACAACTATGTGATGTGGTTTATTGAGCAGGAATATGTCAGAAACATTATAATAATAAATTTTTTGTCCATTTCAACACAGGTATTATTATATGTTTTACCAATATTACTGTACTAAAACACACCTCACATGGATGTGGATGACAATTATATGGTAAATAACAGAGGACAAGATTTGTGATGAAATAGAATAAGATTTTTTTTTTTAGGCCTCTTAGATGAGGGGCCTGGAGTGGGTCTTCTGCCTCTCCTGGGTTGTGTGGATCCAGTAGGAGTGCTGGTCACAGACGAGATGCTTGAGGCGATGTCCTGCTGGTGGGTGAAATGCTCCACCAACACACCCAACAGTTGGTTCTGTTCCCTCCATCTGTGGTCACTCTGGATTTGCATGTCCGAAATGACTCTCAGCATTTGTGATTGGTTTTGTACCATAGCTGTTACAGATGCTGCCATGTCCCTTTGCAGCTCAATGGATCGCTGTTGTAAACGCTGTTGGCTCCTATGGAACCTGCGTTGGTCCCTCTGCATTCTTTCACATGTTGACGTTAGACTCTCACACGTCAATGTTTGCCTCCTCTGTAGGGATATGTATTCCTCACCCATGGCGGAACTCAGTGGATCCATGGGCTCTTCCCCAGCAGGGACTATAGGCACTGGTTCCATTTCTTGATCCTCAGCTGGGGGTGCATGCCCCGGAATCTGAGCTGGAGTTGCATGCCCCGGAATCTGAGCTGGAGGTGCAGGCCCCGGAATCTGAGCTGGAGGTGCAGGCCCCGGAATCTGAGCTGGAGGTGCAGGCCCCGGAATCTGAGCTGGAGGTGCAGGCCTCGGAATCTGAGCTGGAGGTGCAGGCCCCGGAATCTGAGCTGGAGGTGCAGGCCCCGGAATCTGAGCTGGAGGTGCAGGCCCCGGAATCTGAGCTGGAGGTGCAGGCCCGGAATCTGAGCTGGAGGTGCAGGCCCCGGAATCTGAGCTGGAGGTGCAGGGCCCCGGAATCTGAGCTGGAGGTGCAGGCCCCGGAATCTGAGCTGGAGGTGCAGGCCCCGGAATCTGAGCTGGAGGTGCAGGCCTCGGAATCTGAGCTGGAGGTGCAGGCCCCGGAATCTGAGCTGGAGGTGCAGGCCCCGGAATCTGAGCTGGAGGTGCAGGCCCCGGAATCTGAGCTGGAGGTGCAGGCCCCGGAATCTGAGCTGGAGGTGCAGGCCCTGGAATCTGAGCTGGTGGTGCAGGCCCCGGAATCTGAGCTGGAGGTGCAGGCCCCGGAATCTGAGCTGGAGGTGCAGGCCCCGGAATCTGAGCTGGAGGTGCAGGCCCCGGAATCTGAGCTGCAGGTGCAGGCCCCGGAATCTGAGCTGGAGGTGCAGGCCCCGGAATCTGAGCTGGAGGTGCAGGCCCCGGAATCTCAGCTGTAGGTGCAGGGCGATGAATTTCAGTTGGTGGAGCTCTTCCAACTGCTGCCGATGGTACAGATGTCCGGATGGACTGATAGTCCCATTGGCTGCTGGTGTGCATCCACTCAGCCTGCTGGTATAATCCTTGAGTGGCATGATATTCTTGTGGGGGGGTAAAGACATCTACCCTTCGGGGCTGGCGTGGCTCCCCCTCCAAGCCAAAGGAATAATCCTCCGGCCAGTGCTCCTGCCAGGTATCCTCCTGTAATGCAGGCGGCATAATATTTGGATTTTCAATTGAGGCAGTCCAACCCATGTCATGCCTGGCATACTCCTGCTGGACTCTCTGGACCGGTGGTTGAGGTGGAGATATACTTTGATCCGGTGTTGGGGGATTCATGGGCGTAGGCACGCTGGTGACTGGAGGTTCTGTGGAGGAGTCAAATGATGAGAGGGATTAGTACAGTCAGATATCTATCCATGTGGGCATACAATGTACATGCTAGGGCCTATCCACATTCTCATGTCAAACTCTATAACATGCATGTGCACATTGAGATTTGTGATATGATGGGTTTTAATATGCAAAGTATACATGTATGTGCTTCATACAATAGTTCTGTGTACATGTCAGTGATGGAGAAAATGTGTTCTTTAAGTGACACTATGGTTGTGATGACTATGGTGTCCATTTACTGAAAAGTCTACATGTGGCTTGTGGCCTGTGTTACTCTGAGATATGTTAGTATTTCACTATTCCACCTCATATCATGATTTTTAATGTGTTAAGTAGCATTAAATGGACATGCAACCCATATTTATTCTTTCATGATTCAGCTAGCCAAGCATGGAATTTTAAACAAACTTTTAATTTACTTCCATTAGCTAATATGCTTCATTATCTTGATATTCTTAGCTGAAATGCATTTCTAGATAGGCTCATAAGCTGCTGATTGGTGGCTGCACATCAATGCCTCATGTGATTGCCTCACCCATGTGCACTGATATTTAATAAACTAAGATTATGAAAATAATGATGAAAAATAGATAATAGAAGTAAATTGGGATGTTGTTTAAAACTGTATTCTCTATCTGAATAATGAAATAAACTTATTTGTGTTTCATGTCCCTTTAATGTTAAATCTTATTGTATATTTTGTTGTTAGTAAGCAAAATACCATGCTCCTCATTGTGTACATGAATGTGTGACAATATAGGATGTTATAACTCAAATACATATAATACTGGTGTGTGGGATGTTACTCACCAGCATGCTTTGCTGATGTTGCAGCCCCTGAGTCACGAGCCCCTGGAAGTCCACGGACTGCTGTGAGGCTCAGGGACCTATGAATGAGCTCCTGCCACTCATTGTATTCCGCCTCATAGTGAGGCCCACCTCCTGTTGCCCTCTGGGACATTGCTTCCTGGCCCATCTTCTCCTTGACTCTCCTCTTACAATCATTCCACCTCTTCTTTAGGCCATCCACATTCCTCCTCTGTTGGGACACACCATTGACGGCCTCCACCACCTTCTGCCAAGCATCTTTACGCCTACGGGCAACTCCTTTGCCCTTCTCTTGTCCAAAGAGGGCATTATGGTTCTCCAGGACAGCCTGGACTAGAGCAAGGTTTTCTGCAAAACTGAAATCAGGACACCTCATACGCTCCTCATCCTGGGCCGCCTGGCTCCCTCCCTGGGATGTCCCTGGTGTGGGTTCCTCCCTATCCTCTCCCTCCTCCCCCCCTTCTATCCCCATGTGCACCCTCTATCCCTCTTCTAAGTGTGCCTGGCCTTGGGGCAACCCCACTCCCATCCTCCCTTCTGGCTCTCCCTCTCCCCACTCCGCTCACTCCCTGACGGGGACCCTGCTGCTCCTCCTGTCCATAATCCTCTCCCTGCAACTCCCCTTCCCTCCTCCCCCCAGCCCTAGCTCTCCCTGACATCCTCACACTACACACACTCACACACTCACACTCACTCCCACTTCAATCACACACAATCACAACCAGACACTCAGCCTTTCAAACTGTAAAAGATAAATAAAATGTGTAAGGTGTTATCAAAAAAATTGTTGTGTATTTTGTATATGTGTGTATGCAAAATGTGTGCAATATGTAAAAAAGTGACAGTAAATGTACAAGCTTATCAAATCCTCCAAATCCGACCTAACTAAATATTATGTAATGCGCCTCTCTCTCTACTCTAACGACTTTCTCCTACTCACTGTAGTGTGCTGTAGCTCCAAGAACCAACCAAACACACTAAAGAAATGGCGGCTGCGCAGGGGTTTAAGTATGAATTTTGAATCTCGTCATTACGTGGCGCATCTCTTAGAACTGGCGTTATTTTTTACGAGTCGTAGGCTAATTTGCATACAACTACACTTTATTGAGACTTTACGTGAACAAAATACAGGCGCAAGTACTTGCGACGACTAAAATGTGTATTTGCGCACATTTTGCCTGCTCGTCGGTTTTTCAGACTTACGCCAGTTTAGCATCTGACGGCGCTGAATATTGGATAGCTCGAGTTGCGAGCTGAAACTGCGGGCGACGCGGGTTACCTCGCTTGCGCCGCAAACTACGATCTATATCGGATCGCGCCCAATATGTCTATAGACTGATGCAAATCTGGGCAGCAGGACACAAGGCATTTGCAACTTCATAAATAAGTTGCATGTGCAAAACTTGAGGCAGATAGGAAGCATGTATAAAAAATGTGATTTTGTAGCCTGCCACATTATGTACAATTATAATATAGATGTTGAATATGGGAATTTTTAGTGATTCACCAATAGGTTAAATTTAATATATGGTTTAGTTGCCATGATGCCAATCAGGGTCGTTATAGTGTTATATTTTTTGGATCAACTGTGTACTGATGACAGTTCACTAGCCCTATAGTTAGCATGTACTTACTGTAAGTTTTGAGATCCGATCGCTCCAATGTAAGCTAACACTATTGCTGTATGTGTCTCTAATTGCTATGGTTACAATGATGCTTTTTTCTGATTGGCTGTATGGATTCACGTGACAGTAACATGGACAGGAAGCGTGTTTCTGATTCTTCTGGGTACACGTTGCGGCAATGTGAGATACAGCTTGCTGTTTTTCCATCACGGATTGACCCAAAAGTGCTCATTATAAGTCACTTTATTTTATATATGCAAGGTTTATATGTTTTTGTATCTTACGGTTACAATCATGATTAGGCTGTTATATGTGGCAGATCTTGCATTAATATCATTGTGTTAAATCTACTCTGTGTTCATTTATTGAGTCCTCCTTCATAGACCATTGTCACTATGTATTATACACAATTAAACATACTGATCACAAGAATATGCTCAGACAACTATGTGCACTAATTGTTTTACACAATGTTTAAACACGTTTTTTTTGTATACCCATGTGACATGGTAATTGCTATGGGTCTCTTTGTATTCATGTGTTATATATTCGTTTCACTTTATATGCACTGTGCCTGAGGAAGGGGATACTTTGTCCCATGAAACGTCACAATTGTTCACAGACCAGAGAGTGCGCGTCTGGTTTTCATTCTCATATTAGCACCCTGGTAGTTGATGGATTGAGTGAGAGTGCACATCTTTGCAATATAGATATAGATATAGATGTGCATTGGGGCCATATCCAGTCAAATAGATGAAAACATGAAACAGCATATTTATGTAATATTCATCCTATATAATAAAAGGCCAGGTATGTTTGTCAAATGCAGTCATACCTAGCATTGAGCAGCAGAGAAAGTGTTTTTTTAGAAGCTGCCGTGGAGGGTGCGTGGCTGGATGGGAACGATGTGACGGTGGGTGATCAGGGGCGTGTCCGGACGTAACACAAAGGGGGGTGGTTGGGTGTGTTGTGATGGAGGCGTGGCCAGCAGGCTGATGGATGGGCGTGGCCGGGCAGGGGAGAAAGCAACACAGGGGAGAGAGCAAAAGAGGGGAGGGGGGGAGAGAGATAGCAAAAGACGTAAATAGAGAGAGAGCACAAAATGAGGGGGGACAGATAGCGAGAGGATAGCGAGAGAGAGAGAGATAGCGAGAGAGAAGAGATAGCGAGAGAGAGAGAGAGAGAGATAGCGAGAGAGAGAGAGATAGCGAGAGAGAGAGAGATAGCGAGATAGCGAGAGAGAGATAGCGAGAGAGAGAGATAGCGAGGAGAGAGAGAGAGATAATAGCGAGAGAGATAGCGAGAGAGAGAGATAGTGAGAGAGATAGCGAGAGAGAGATAGCGAGAGAGAGAGATAGCGAGAGATAGCGAGAGAGATGATGAACATCCTATTGACTTATCTGATGTAATGACATTGCCCATATAAAATGCCATTTCATGACAATAGGTTGATAAGGTTTTTTTTTTAGTTAGGATTTTTTATTTTGGGAGGGGGCGGGGGTTGTAATGTTTGTGGGGAATTTGTATTTTTTTTTTGTAGAGGAGCTGTTAAACTTAGGGCAATGCCCTACAAAAGGCCCTTTTAAGGGCTATTAGTAGTTTATTTATAGATTAGGGGGTTGTGTTATTTTGGGGTGGGGTTTTTATTTTAAATGAGGTATTAGATTAGGAATATCTTTTTTTTTTTTTTAATATTTTATTTTTTTATTTTCTATATTTTAGAATTTGTTATATTTTGCAATGTTAGGCCTTGATTTGGAGTTTGGCGGTAGATGGGCTGTTAACGCTACGCAGGCTTTTTTCTGGCCGCACCATAAAATTAACTCGGTATCGAGAGTTCAAAAAAATGCTGCGTTAGGCTCCAAAAAAGGAGCGTAGGAGTATTTTTACCGCAAATGCAACTCTCGATACCAGAGTTGCTTACGGACGCGGCCAGCCTCAAAACGTGCTCGTGCACGATTCTCCCATAGGAAACAATGGGGCTGTTTGAGCTGAAAAAAACCTAACACCTGCAAAAAAGCAGCGTTCAGCTCCTAACGCAGCCCCATTGTTTCCTATGGGGAAACACTTCCTACTGTCTGCACCTAACACCCTAACATGAACCCCGAGTCTAAACACCCCTAGCCTTACACTTATTAACCCCTAATCTGCCGCCCCCGCTATCGCTGACCCCTGCATTATATTATTAACCCCTAATCTTCCGCTCCGTAAACCGCCGCAACTTACATTATCCCTATGTACCCCTAATCTGCTGCCCCTCACACCGCCGACCCCTATATTATATTTATTAACCCCTAACCTGCCCCCCACAACGTCGCCGCCAGCTACTTACAATAATTAACCCCTAATCTGCCGACCGCAAAGCGCCGCCACCTACGTTATCCTTATGTACCCCTAATCTGCTGCCCCTAGCACCGCCGACCCCTATATTATATTTATTAACCCCTAATCTGCCCCCCTCAACGTCGCCGACACCTGCCTACACTTATTAACCCCTAATCTGCCGAGCGGACCTGAGCGCTACTATAATAAAGTTATTAACCCCTAATCCGCCTCACTAACCCTATCATAAATAGTATTAACCCCTAATCTGCCCTCCCTAACATCGCCGACAACCTAACTTCAATTATTAACCCCTAATCTGCCGACCGGAGCTCACCGCTATTCTAATAAATGTATTAACCCCTAAAGCTAAGTCTAACCCTAATACTAACACCCCCCTAAATTAAATATAATTTAAATCTAACGAAATTAATTATCTCTTATTAAATAATTTATTCCTATTTAAAGCTAAATTACTTACCTGTAAAATAAATCCTAATATAGCTACACTATAAATTATAATTATATTGTAGCTATTTTAGGATTAATATTTATTTTACAGGCAACTTTGTAATTATTTTAAACCAGGTACAATAGCTATTAAATAGTTAAGAACTATTTAATAGTTACCTAGTTAAAATAATAACAAAATTACCTGTAAAATAAGTCCTAACCTAAGTTATAATTAAACCTAACACTACCCTATCAATAAATTAATTAAATAAAATACTACAATTACCTACAATAAAACCTAACACTACACTATCAATAAATAAATTAAATACAATTTCTACAAATAACTACAATTACATAAACTAACTAAAGTACAAAAAATAAAAAAGAACTAAGTTACAAAAAATAAAAAATATTTACAAACATAAGAAAAATATTACAACAATTTTAAACTAATTACACCTACTCTAAGCCCCCTAATAAAATAACAAAGACCCCCAAAATAAAAAAATTGCCCTACCCTATTCTAAATTAATAAATTTAAAAGCTCTTTTACCTTACCAGCCCTGAACAGGGGCCCTTTGCAGGGCATGCCCCAAGAAATTCAGATCTTTTGCCTGTAAAAAAAAACATACAATACCCCCCGCCCCAACATTACAACCCACCACCCACATACCCCTAATCTAACCCAAACCCCCCTTAAATAAACCTAACACTAAGCCCCTGAAGATCATCCTACCTTGTCTTCACCATACCAGGTTCACCGATCGGTCAAGAAGAGCTCCTCCGATGTCCTGATCCAAGCCCAAGCGGGGGGCTGAAGAGGTCCATGATCCGGCTGAAGTCTTCATCCAAGCGGGCCAGAAGAGGTCTTCCATCCGATTGAAGTCTTCATCCAAGCGACATCCATCCGGAGCGAAGCGGCAGCATCCTGAAGACCTCCACCGCGGAACATCCATCCTGGCCGACGACTGAACGACGAATGACGGTTCCTTTAAATGACGTCACCCAAGATGGCGTCCCTCGAATTCCGATTGGCTGATAGGATTCTATCAGCCAATCGGAATTAAGGTAGGAATATTCTGATTGGCTGATGGAATCAGCCAATCAGAATCAAGTTCAATCCGATTGGCTGATCCAATCAGCCAATCAGATAGAGCTCGCATTCTA